>NW_023998455.1:2227974-2239867 GCF_014805625.2 Glossina fuscipes | reverse complement strand
CTGCGCCAGGTCCTCCTTCTCCAGGTCCCCATGGTCCACGTCCACTTATGGCAGGTGCTCCCGTTGCGCGTCCTTCTATTCCAGGTTCTTTTATTGCATGTGGTCCTGTTATACGTGCTTCTGTACCTGGTGTTGTTCGTGATTCTGCTCCCGGTTCTCTTACTGCTGGCGATCCTGTCGGCCTAGCTGTTACGAGCTCGCCTGTTTCAGGCGTGCGCGGTGTTCCAGATGGCTCTGGCATTCTTTCCTTATTTAATTTTTTATATTCATCATTTTCTTCTTTTATTTTGTTCAATTCTTCTTTCATTTTAGATTTTTCGGCTTCCAATTGATTATTTAGATCTTTCAGCTTCTTAAGTGAAGCCTCTTGATCCTGAAGATTTTCTTTCAATTCCTGGTTTGTTTCCTGACATTTATTTAATCTATTCATGGTATCTTCCAATTGTTGACGTAAATCATCAATAATCTTTTGATCATCACGAGTATTGAGAGCATTTACAGCGGAGGCAAGCTGATTATTTTTCATTTGTATATCACTTATATCTTGAACTAATTTCATAGTATTATTTAACCCTTCGCCAATATCATCGGAATCTTTAGCATGTTTTTTTATTTCTTCTTCCATTGCGTTTAATTTCTCTAACATATTAGAAGTTTTCTCACTGCATTCTTTAAGGCATCGATTCATATGTATATTTTGAAAATTGGCATTTTCCAATTCTTTCTCCAACTGATCATTCACATCTTGGAGTTTTTCAATACGTTCCATAGCATCAGCACATAACTTTTCACAGTTCGCAGCCTTCAATTGGTCGACTTGCAAGTCTCTTAATTTCTGCTTTAAGCTATTCAATTCTGCGCTGTAACGCTCTTGAATCTCTTCAAATTTATCTTGAAAATTTTCGGAGACTACACAGAGCGATGCTTGCGACGCTTGCGATGTTCGCTCTTTTTTAATTACTAATTCTTTGGAAACTTCTTGAATTGAAACTTGTGATGTTCGACGTTTTTTAATCGTCAATTCTTTAGCAATTTCATTGAGAGTAGCTTGTGTGAAAAATGCCAGTTCGTCTGTCTTGCAAACATCACCCTCCGCACCATGTTGTACTTTGTATTGCAATTCTTCAACAACATGCTGTTGAAAGTAAAATGAAAAGATTAAAGGAGGAGATTAAAGTGTTAAGACCAACATAAAAATGAAACCAATCTGTATGAATCAAAAATTGAAAGAATCAAGGAGTTATTTTAATTTGTCTAAGCGCACCCTCTTATTCGTTAATTAAATTTTCTGAATACGCAGAAAAACTAATATAAATTTGCCCCCTCGGTTCATATAGACATAACAATTTGAGGTAAGAAGCCAGAAAATCTACAAAATTGCAAAAATAACGGTATGCACCAAAAGAAGAGATTTTGTTAAGCTTCCGTTTAATTTTCTGGTTCAGAATGAAAATGAATGATGGTCAATTTTGACCCATAGAACATTTCTTAGAAAATATATTATTGTACCCTACACCATATTAAGTTTGTGCGAATGTATACAGCACCTACAATGACTTCAAATAGACGCATCTTTTACTACACCGTTCAATTCCGAATCACTTCTTGAATCAATTAAAGCTTGTCAGAGCTATTACAGTAGATGGCGAGCGACCTAGGCCAAGCCTTGTCGAGAGCGAACAACGCCCAATTCTCAATTGACCACTTTACTAGAACGGGAAACGTCAGTGGTAAACTAGCAATCAGCAGCAAAAGCCTTCACTTTTCACTGTTACAGTTGTCCAATGCAACAATAGTTATTTTCAGGAATGGGGGAATTTATTTATACCTCTAGCTAATATTTGTGGGATGATTGCATTTAAGAGTTTGATCATACACATACTTTAATAGTGCTTTACTTATGGCCATGAATGTTCCGCTTAGGTGTCGATGTGGATGGTTCTCCTGGACTAACCCACGACTTTCTACAGTTGGGATAGTCATAATGGTTCCACTTTTCATTGCCACTCATAACACGCCACCGAGAGTTCTTTTTTTTTTTGCCTGCCAAGCAATAAAGCTGCCATGTTGAAACGGTTCGAATGGGATTTTCAGTTAGTTTGCGAGGTAGCAGTTTCCTTTCTTGTGGTTCTCTTCCACCGCATGTAAATGTCTAAAAGTAGCTGATTCGTTAACTACTAAGCTGTTGGAAAGTTCTTCGAGAACTAGACCTGGTTTTTCGTCTGATAAGTCTTGCAACTCATGGTCTTTGAACTATTTTGGTCCTCGCGGTCGTTTTTTGTCATTGACATCAAAATCCCTACTTTTAAGCCGTTGAAAACAAACCCGCCAAATGGGATATGATGGAGCAACATCGCTTTAAGTTTCTTATTAAAAACAAAAACGAACATTGAAAATGTAATTTTGAGGGTTCCGTGATCAGCGTTGGCCTACGCTCAATAAATCAATACCATTAAATGGAAAACTTTTATTTATGTCGCGGAAGGTAGACATCATTTAGGTTTGTGTTCGCATGGAATAATGTAAGATTTGAGAGCAAACGCTAAATACTGAGCAACGATTCGTTCAAACAATAGGTAAGATACTCAACTTGACAACCCTTCTATCTTTCTCATCGTGATGTCTGTTTCCACATTTGTAAAACGGACTAAAGAAACTATTCTTCCAAGAAAACGGAAAAACACCTGATATTCCAAGTACTGGCCTAGGCGCGCAACTATATTTTAGAGAGAAATTACCAAGAATCGAAATCAAGTTAGCTATCGGACACGAGTGGTTAACAATTAAATCGGAATGAGCCGCTGAAAAATTTCTTCGGAGGTACTTAGCAAAGATATTGGAGGTTCCGATATCATAAGAAGGCTCGGAGCCATTAAAAGGTACATGCGAGGGATATATGAAGATTTTACTTTTAGAGTTGACAACCTTAAAAAAATATGTACAATAATATATGATAAACAAGCAGGGAGGATATTATCTGTAGATTCAGACTTTTCGCCCACATCGCAGAAGTAAAAATACTATTGTGCGATATGCCCCGACAAGCGGGCGAAAGGGTGGCCTACTCCTGACTACCTTGCGTCCGGCTGAAATTGATTCCGAATCGACTGGCATAATGAAAGGTAGGTCTATCCCAAGTAGGGTATAAAAATCATTGCGCTGAATAATGTTTATTAAGGCTAGTGCTCCACGTAGGAATGTCAACTTTTACTGGGTGAGATAGAAGCTTTTACAAAATTTTTGGTCATTGGAAGGTTGCACTTTTTTTTATTTATAAAAATTTTATAGAATAAACATACAACGTGTAAATATCTTTCCTTATCTTCTGCAATAATACCTTATATATATGTATACTTAAAATATAAGTAGAATAAACCTAATTTTAAATAAACTTCATAACAATTTGATTTAATTTCATTTTCTAATGATACCCAGAATTAAGTCGGTTTCATTAAGATTTCAACGCGTGGTTTTGGTTGTAAAAAGAACTGACTACTGTCAAATCTTAAAAAACCTATACCAAAAAAACTTATTTATTTTCAACAAAGCATATGTGGTAAGTAATAGTGTTTTATAACATTACCCTATATTACGAGCTCGTTAATTAAGTTTTGAACAACATTATTGTTCGCAGCTTCTTGTTTTCGTTTCTAATTACGATTAAAATGTTGGAAAAATGAAGAAATTGTTTTTAAATTTATCTGTCGGCCGCATTACCCAGCTTTACTTAGTAACTTGGTCCAATTTATTATTCATTTTTAAGCTTAACACGGAAATGGAAAAATTTTCGAATCTAGAAAATTGAAAATCTAAGCAAAAAACTTTGAGAAGATAAATTAAAGAAATGGGAAAATTTATTAATTCTATGGTAGACATGTGCGCACTCAAAAGTCCACTTTAATAACATGAAAACAGACGTAGCGAAAGGCGATTTACTGTGCAGTCTTCAATATATTTAAAAAAATATCTCAATATATCTGGCATAAAAATACTGAGCCTAATGTGTAATAAAGAAAGTTTTGCAGATAAAAACCACCACATCCGTAATGCTTGAAGATTGCTGTGCTTACCATAAGTTGTTTGTACTGACAATCGTAATCACTTAAAGCCATGTCGCGCTTAAGGATTTCGTTACGCAAACATGATGCTTCCATTTGCAATATATCTGTTTTTTGGGCGATGCATTTGGCTTCCATTAATTGTTCTTTCAAGTCTTCCAACTGGGCCTGAAAGTAAACAAAGAAAAACAAGTAAAAAAGTCTGTTAACGACGACTATTAAAAACCCTCCATCACTTTGCCTAATACAGTTATTCGCTCGTTTTGGTAATTATACTTCTAAAAGTACAAGTTATTTTCATGTTTTTCTCTCGTGAAGCGTCTTTATAGGTTGAGCTGCAAAAAAATTTACTTATGTTATCTGAATTCCTTATCGTTAATATTTCTACTCAATCGAGTTGAAAAGTTGCGACCTGTAGCTTGAACACAAAATTACATGTGCTGACGTCAGGCGGACAGACGGATAGGCGGGCTTATCCACCTATCTTAAGCCCTTCTGGGTGTTAAATACATCCGTACTAACTTAATGTACCACCAATGGTGTAGGAGGAGACGAAAAAAAGAGGGACTGATTTGTGATCGCGTGCGCGTAAATATTACCCCCCACTGACTCTATCGCATAATAATACTTTTGTTAACAGGTCATAACAAAAACACTGCTAAACGAACCGTATAAGTGCTTACGAGAATCACAATTTAATTTGGAAGAAATCTCGTACACAAAAGTATAAAAGGACTTATGCTGACTACAACGTTCCGGTAAAAACTTTTAATTATGATCCTACAAGTTTAAAAACCATCAACCGTTTAACCGTACATCGAGACATAAACTTACGTATTACGTTCACAATATGGGCTTGCGATTTCGTAAATCGCATTGCGGCATATTTTGAACCAATTCGTTTAATCATAACCATTACCCGCTGCCCGCTATTAAGGATTTAAAACTTTTAAGAGACATGCAAGGCGTTGGATGTTATAGTATTTTTGCTGAATGATCATGGCAAGCTACTTGATCCCTTGAACAAGATCCCTTAGAAGATCGTTTACCAACATTTTTCAATCAATATCGGAATGGTCACATTTCGATTATCCCGAACTAATAAAAACTTTAGAAAGGACTTGTCAATGTTTCACTGCACCCGAAAATAACTATATAGCGATGCAGCATTTATTCAATTTATCATCATCATCATCAGCCTTTGTGATGTTTGAAAGTTATCGAACTATTATTTACCTTCCAAAATTGGAGGGGAAATTGCATAGACTATAGCCTTCGAGAGTCAATTAGGTTCCGCTCTCTACACGATACAAAAAGTAACCTTCAAGTTTACACGGATGGGCAAATTGTAGCCCGACTTTTCGGGTACATTCCTAAATTCAGTCAATTGTCATTAATGAATAATTCACCAATCAAGCATCAAGCAAATTCCATTGAATAAAAGCATCTCCGCAATGGCATTTAAATTTAAGAAAAGATGTCTGAGAAACGCGATAGGAAGTGAAAAATGAACATATTCTCAAGAATGTCCTGCCAGTCTCTTGTGTGACGTCCTTATGTTAGTAAACACTTACCTTTAAACACTCTTCCTGAAAGCAGCCCTGTTGCATTTGATCCTCGTAGTATTTCTGCATTTTAAGCATTTCCGCTTCGATATTCGCGCAATATTTCGACTGATGTTCCAGATCATAACTTAAAGACTTCTCCTTTTTTTGCATATCGCCTACTTTCTGACTGAACGACTTGAGCTTGTCTCGCAAACTGTTGCGTTCACGTATGATGGCCTTGATAGTTTCAGCATCCCGACTGGATATGGGTTTCCTACTACCTTCCTGTTGTTGTAGTTGTTGTCTCATTCGTTGATATTCATCCTCCATGCCTCTAAGCATAAGACATTCTTCACGTAATTTATTCACTTCTTGTTGAAGATAATTGATATCTGTACTGCGTTCGGGTTCAGCTTTAATTTTTTCTAAATTGCAACGATTGCTCATCTTTTCTATAATTCGTCTCAAGTGATTATTTTCAGCTCGCGTTATATCATAGGCTTTTAGTAGATGCTCAAGTCTTTTATGTATTTGTAACATTTCGTTCTCTTCGTTTCTATTCAATTTGCCAGCTTTGGTTAATTGCTGCACCTTATTATAAAAATCTTTGCTAGTACTGTCGTCCAGTCTGGAATCTAAAATTTCTCTAATTTTTCGATATTCATCGGTAGCAGTTTTAAGGCGTTCATTAGATAAATTCAAATCGTGCTCTAATTTCGTATTAATGTTAAGCAATTTTTGGTATTCTTCTAGTCGCATATTTGCAGCTTCAAGTAAACTATCCCCACCGGCCATAGAGCCCAATGCGCTCTGCAAAATCAAAAAAAAGGAAATATTGCAAAAAAGAGAAAAAATTAACTTGAGGAATAAGTGAATGCTTACATCGGCAGCACCAGTGCTGGCACCAAGCCCAATACCAACGTTGCCAAGTCCTGCCGTTGCTCCTGCACCGGCTTTGCCCAAATCGCCTTCACTTCCTTGTGATGGATGTTCAAAAGTCTTCAAAGAAATCACAAAAGTGCAACACTTTCATTTCTTGGATATTTTCAAATAATTGGAAGACACTAACCGATGCTTCGCAGGTCAGCAAGTCGGTGAGATACCTTGATTGTACTTTTTCATCTGTAGCCCAGGCACGTTCATCAGCCGTGGACTCATAACTTTTCAGTTTTACACAAGATTTCTTGCAATCCTCTTCAAACTTCTCGCCCATGAAGGGTATAGAAAAGAAATCCTTTTGAGTAGAAAATGCCATTCTACTGAAAAGTTTTTAATAAAAAAACACAAAAGAAATCGGTATCTTCAATATCGAGGTTAAAAAAGACTTTATTGCGAGTTTTTTTTTTTTTTATTATCGTCTATTGCACGCTTTCGCTTATAAATTCGCTTTAAGAAAACTAACGCGACTTTTTTTCTCCCTTGTCTACAAACTATAAATTTTTCATTGAAAAAATCCTCACATAAATCGATCTTTGCAAAAAAGGAAAAAGCCTGCTCGAAATATATTTGATAGAATAAAAAAAAAACTGATTGTTCTTTTTTGTTTCGATAAATTTAGAATATGTTGCTCTTTTTTCCAATTAAAAAAATTGGGGAGAAAGGCTTAACGACAAGTGAAACATTTTCTTTCCGTTATATTAAAATGATCTAAAATCCTTTCAATACCCAGGAGAAAGTTTCAAAGACTCTATTGAATATTCGTATATATTCTTCATCATCCTTATCAAATTTTAAATCGATCTAGGTATGTCTGTTTGTCTGGTCTTCTCTAATAAATATTCTTCTTAGTAAAAACATGGAAAGTTATGGTTTGTGTTTTGATTTTTCTTTTTATTTTACGTAAAATACGTGGTGTTGGTGCAAAAGATTCGACCACAGCTCGATATAATAATGAAATCATCTTATTTATTATTTGTTCTCTTCATATCTTTTATTTTACCCAATATTCACCACAATCATAAATTATTATTCCACACCACAAGGTTTCTCTTTTATAGCCAGATTTTCGTCATAAAACTACCCACCACATATAAACGGCCCGCAATGCTTTAATATAGTATAAAATCCTCAAGAAACTGACGTTAACTAAGTCTTTCTCTTTCACTCACGGAATACTTTGTATGGAGGGAGACAGTTTGAAGCAGCCAACAACTTTATTAAGTGGGAGGATAAGGATAACGATAATAATTTCCTTTTTAACAGACCAGATAATAAGAAATCAAAAAAAATAATGTCGTCCAATAGATGATTTGCAAAAGCAACCAGAGAATGGATGCTGAATAATATGAATGAAAAGAGAAATAATAATTTACTTCACTTACTAATATATAAAATCTCTAATATACTTTCTTAGAAATTATCTTGTCGCAATAGATCGTATAGATTATCAAATTAACCTTGAGAAATATTTATGCCTAGACTTTAATATCTCTTATAAAGCGTAAATATAATATACGCTGTTCGTCAAATCATTATTTTTTTATAAGAATTTAAAAAATACTTCGTTAGAGCGGGATCTTTGTTAAATTAACCTTTTCGATGAATCAAGGAAGTATTTATATCAAATTTCAGTTCAATTCAAATTTTTTGTTTTGGTCTTACATTTTCACAAACATTTCTATAAAATTTTCAAATCAACATTACCTAACTACTTTGAGTTGCATTCTATTCAGCAGTGTGACCAAATCAGCTTAATCTTCAACTTTGATTTGTAGTGTAAGGTTCATGTTAATTTACAGAACGAACGTAATACTCTATGCTAATTTACAAAGCCGTCGGCAAAAGTCCCCAATTTGTTCCTCTTTTACAGCACCACTGCGAACAGACGTTGCCATCGGCATATTAGCGATTTTTCAATTCTAAAAAGTATTACAAAATATTGTATTGGTATTGATTTTGCAATTGCAAATGTTGGATTTTTAAAATGGACCAGATAATGTAACAGGCCAAATTATGCTGACAAATATGTGTAAAAATTATTCGAATTTTGTATAACACAAAATGGTATAAATATTACCGTAGCCAACAATAGGTTATAATTTTTTATTTCATTTTTGGTGATGATAAGCTTTTCAAAAACAGGCGTTGGCTTACGAGCAAACTCGATATCGAATTTGCGTTTTGAGATGATCGTAGCGTGCGAATGTTTCCTCGATATCAGGGATAAAGTCAAATATTGATAAAATTAATGAAAGTTGTTTTTTTCTTTCATAACGATGCCGTAAACCGATCCCATATTCTAACACACATACAAGTAGAGAAATAAATGAGTAACACAATTTACGAAATTCCAGATGCGTTTTTCATTTTACATCTGCTGGTGTTATAATTCCAATGGGTGTTTCATGTCCAAGCGATGGCAACCTCCTTCCTTCCTTCATATTCATTTTGGCACCTGCTCGCTTTCAGTTTTAGTAAAAGACACGGTCTATATGTTGATCTAGTTGTTGTGAATATGCGTCTAATTGAATAGTATAGAAATTTGTTTATTTTTTCTCATATTTCACATTCGCACTTATAAGGTTTTTTCCGCTTTTTACGTATTTATAAAATTTTATGTATATTTATAATAAATAACAATTTTCGAGTAGTTATTCTAAGCCTTGAACTTTTCTTATAGCTAGCTCTTCCTGATTAACATGCATATGTAGGAAACCGTTCGGCTGCATCGTTACGCTAGCGGTCCCTGAGCTAATAGTACGCAAGACACTTGAGTAGTTAGAAAGCTCAGCTAGGGGAGCATCGACTAAAACAGACTGAAAATATTTTGTAAAATTAGAATTGGTACAACATGCGATATAATTGTTACAAGAAAAGGAAGAAAAATTAAAAACCTTATATTTATCTCCTTTTGGTAAGACATCGTTAATGTTAGCCCGTCTTCTCGATAAATCAGCTAAAATACTTGAGATTTTCTCATTGGGCGCAATGATTTGTATGGACATAATCGGCTCCAAAAGGCGGGTACCGCTGTCACTTAAAATCTGAAAATGAAACAAGTTTATAACTACAAATCGCATTAGACAGGAGAGCAAAAATTGAGCGAGTAAAGGGAACATAGTGCTATAATGTATTTACAGTCTGCGAAGTACCTACAAAAGGTTACTTTTTTTTTCGAATGTTGTCGTGGCAATTTCTTTTAATCTGTCTCTTTCTAAGTCAGTGGCGTATTATCCAAATTTTTTAAAGAATAATTCTATGGGATTTAGTCACATGCTTTTTAAAATCTTTTCCTGGTCGAGCGTGCCAAGACTACAAGACAAGAAGATTATATCCAAATTTCATTGATTTCGCGCCTTTCGCGTAAATTGAAACCCAACAAGTTTTAAACACGATCTTAAGCATACTTCCCCTAAGCTCTATTACTAATGATGACAGAGTCCATGGCAAAAGTACTCTTTTCTAACCCAATATCGTCACTTAAGAGCAACATTTGAGCAGTTGAGCAAGGTGTTGCCCCGGCGTCTTACATCAAATGCTACTATTTGGTGCGGTCTACGTGCCAATATAGATCATTATTTTTTTATATACGAAATCAAATCGTAAAATTCAATATAACCACGTTAGGCAGATGTAAGGAAAATGGAGCTTTTAAAAACAAAGTTTAATAAGGAACAACTTTTTTTCGGGAGATTGTTTTTCAAAGCACTGAGGAATTTATATATTGAGGCCTATATGTCCACCTTAATGAAAAACATTGTGTAAGTTTAGTAAACATTCCCGATTATTTTTGTAAAAAATTTCCAGATAGGTCGGAATAATCTTTTCAAACTTTTTAAGAATTAATTTTTTTAAGCTACGGTAACTGAATCCCTGCATCAAAGTAAATGAGTTACCTTTTGTACGCATTGACCGGCCGCTGCCATAACAAAAGAATCTGCCGTTCCTCGCCCTATGTTAATATTATGCAAACATATTTGCGTATCGACCACTTGACCACCCACTTTTGGTCCTCTTTCCAAAGCAGCCAGACAAGCTTTACGCAGCATTTGTAAAGTTTTTGGCCTTAAACTTTGCAAATTTTGGGCATTTTCCGGGGATTTATCTAAACTGAAAATGTGCTTACTAGTTTTGGTAAGTTCCAAAGTGACGGAAACATTTTGCTTTGAACCGGCTATTTCTTTTTCGATATTAAACGTTGATTTGGCAGGATTTTCTATCGTCTCCTTATAGGCAATTTGTAGAGGCCCCAAGTCGGCATCGATTTTGTACTCAGTTAAAATACGTGACTTTATAATTTCCATATGTAGCTCTCCCATGCCTCCTAGTACAGTTTGTCCTGTGACCGGATCATAGGTAACCCGTAGGCTTGGATCTTCACGCTGCAATTGTTTCAAAGCTATTTCCATAGCATTTTGCTTGGCTATGCTGGGCGGTTCTATAGAGCAAAAATAAACAGGATCGGGTATGTGAGTTTCCAAGCAGCAAACTTCATTAAGCAAATCGAAGCTTAGATCCTCAAATTCTGTGTTGGGAATATTTTGCAAGATAGATGAATTTTTGTCCACCAATTTATTTAAACGTTTCTGGGCATTCTTCAATGAAGTAGTACTGGTGACCAATAAATCTCCTGTAACCGTATGCTAAAAGAAAAAACATAGTTTAAGCTACAAATTAAATATTATTTTATAGCCACCGTCTAAAAGGGAAAGTCAAACTCAGATATATGATTGAAAGTCACTGTAAAGTGTAGCACTTTTTCAGTCCGTCTGCCTTTCGCTTAGCAGTATGTACTGTAACTTGTAACTTCGAGCGTCACTATTCACAAATAATTTTGATAAATAAAGTACTTTACTACTCTCATATATTAAACTACAGTGGTGGGTACTTAGAAGTATTGTGGTGCTCGTCTTATATACCTTTAAACCAGAGCAAATGGCTACATCTCCGGCTTGTACGTTATTAATTTCCCTATATTCATCGGCCAAAGGTTCGTAGATTTTAGACACGACTTCTGCCTGCCCTTTGTCAGAAATTATACGCATATTTTTCTTCATTTCTCCCCTTAAGACACGTACCAGCGTCAAAGCTCCTCTCTGCGTGTCATGTATTATTTTGAAAACTTTACCTGCAAAATCGTTCCTATAAAATATGATTCATTACTTACTTTCCAAATCATATTTCGCCATGGTACTTACTCGAAGCAATCATATAACAGATTGCGCTCATCTGGCGCGGGCAAATAATCATTAACCGCGTCCATTAACTTCTGTATGCCTACATTTTTATAAGCTGAACCCAATACTACGGGAATCAATTTTTGTTGGCATGTAGCCCTTCTTAAAGCAG
>NW_023998455.1:2220377-2227964 GCF_014805625.2 Glossina fuscipes | reverse complement strand
CATATCGTTATACCACGTTCACGTTCTTGAGTTAAATAATCCGTGACAGTATTTCCCCGATGCACTTCACCTAAAAACCTCGTTTTCCCAGCATAGAAAAGCATACGTTCTGTAGTGGTAGTCTTTCCTACATTTTTCGAAAATTTTCATTAACAATGTCAACAATAATTTTTAAAACATAAACCAAAATACCGGCATCTATATGTGATAATATTGCTATATTTCTTATATTTTTACTGCTGTAAAAGCGCTGTGAGACGTACTTTATATTATTAGGATACATTTTTAATAAAATACTTTGAAAAAGAGTCATTGTATGCTTGTTTTTTTAATAAATACCGAAATATAAACTTATTGATAGGTATTTTTATTATTTTTTTTTTTTGGTTAAATATTATAAAATAGTGATTTACAAAAACAGCTGTTTTGTCATCTCATTGCAGTAAACCGTTCTTTTATTAGCTTTTTTAAAATGACGTTTTTCAAGCATGGTGCTTGCCTTGCTTAGCCTTTCATAGTCCTAAAGGGATTGAGATATATTTGTTAGAGTAACAATTCGTAGTTGATGAGGATAATATTTTTGTCGGAAGTCTAAAGGACGTCCTACAAAATATTTTCGCATATGAAGTGACTGGTAATAACAGCGTTTATAATGATAATACATAATCTCTAGATTGTAAATCAACTTTCTCGAGATAATTTGGAACAAACGATTTTTAGATAAGCTTCTGCTTGAGAAGAAGTTTTAATACACAGAAGATTAAGCTAATTGTCATACGAAAAAATAAAGAGAGTTTTTCCTTTTGCCTGAATCAAAGCTCCCCACATAAAACTTATCATTATTCTTTTCATATAAATTTAATTTAATTGATTCACGCTACCTTAAGAATTGTAGAGTGGCGTATGTTTTCAAACATTTTTATTGAAAGCAAGAGCACCCTCTTAAAAACACGCTAAACTCTATATTTAATATAAAAGAATAATTCATAAGTAATTTGGCAACACTTGAGAGCAAGCGTCTGAATTTGTTTACAATTGAGAATAATTGTAAAAATCAGTTTGTATTTGTTTATGATTGAGAATAATTGCGGAATTAACTGGAAATCAATCTTAAAAACGGAAGTAATCCACTTATGAAACGGTTAATGTAACCTGTACAACAGACATCAAACAATTAATTTCAATTACGACGAAAATCTTTCATACCCATCTAGATGAGCCTAATCTTACATTTCTCAACCATCCACAATACTTATTATATCCACAAATGCCATCCACAATAATTGTTATATCCAGCCATCTACGAACTGGCTGGCTACGTTCCAAAGCAGCTAATGTGTGCTTTACGCTCGCATAATTTTAATATTGAATTTTTTATAATAATGTTATTGCTGCGCTTCTTGAATAAATATA
Organism: Glossina fuscipes; assembly: GCF_014805625.2. Classification (NCBI taxonomy): domain Eukaryota; kingdom Metazoa; phylum Arthropoda; class Insecta; order Diptera; family Glossinidae; genus Glossina; species Glossina fuscipes. The sequence goes on along the minus strand of NW_023998455.1, from coordinate 2,226,551 downwards.
TTGTACCGGTCTTCTTCTTGATACTTTTTGTTGTATCGGTGTTCTTGATGCTTTTTATTGCTGCGCTTCTTGAATAAATATATTGTAACGGTCTTCTTGATACTTTTTATTGTACCGGTCTTCTTCTTGATACTCTTTATTGTACCAAGTCTTTTCTACATAAGATTTTTATGGGATAGATACGATTATACGCACGTTAGACACAAGAAAGCGAGAAATAGCGAGGCAAACGTTGCCGGTCAACAAATAAAATTATTTTTCTTTCAAAATTATTAAAAAAGAAATAGATTTATTTCATCAAAAAAGACAAAAATTTAATGAACATTATCACCCTATATAGGTCCTTCCATGTAAGCTGTATGCTTGTCTGGAGAATTACGCCCAATAGATTCCAAATCATTATAACATCTATGGAAGACTCTTTCCATTGCTTCAGTGACAGCTTGACGTGATACATTACGCACAGACAAAACGGAAGCCAAAGCTTTGGTTTTAACACAATTCTACAAATAAAATATGTTCAGATAAGCAGCTTGCTATCATTTCCGTAGCAGCACCTGATGCGCCTGTTTAATGTTAAACAGCGAAGTATCACCTTGCATCACGGCGCTCAAAAGCGAGCAATGAGCTAAGTTGGCTGCTCTGATTTCCGTGCAAGCCAAATAGTCAATGTTACGAAAATCTAATTCATTATTGCAATAATCAAACATACGAATCATTTCATTAGTAAGCATGCCCTGAATTATTCCTTGTTTTCTCGCCATATTTTGGCAGATCGCAATTTGATATGTCTGCGTTGGGCAACCAGAATTTTTTAAAGTACCCATCATAAGTCGCATAAATTAAACATAAAAGCATTTTTTGTTTTTTTTTTTCGGTTTTAATACTATAAGCATTTATTTAAAAAGTAATAACAGCATAATGTATAAATATTTTCAATTTAATAATAAAAACTCTTACATGATCTTGTTAGAAGAAAAATTAGGAAATTAAATTTCTTAATTGCCAAAGAACAATGTTTATTTATAAACTAAATTAATAGTCACCGTAACAATTAGATGTCATTTGTCATTAACTCATAAATTCTTAACGCAAAACGAAAAAAAAAATTCTGCGCACATTTCGGTATACTTCGCATTCGATTGTAAAAAAAGTAATGCTTTATAACAAAAAAAGGAAGTTAGTTCATAGAATAGTCAAAATGACAAAAAATTAAAACCAATTCATATGTTTATGGTACAAATTTAAATTCCTATGAATAGAAAAGTGTTACAATTATTATTTACTCTGTTTTCCTAAAAGGAAAAAAAGGAAAAAAAAAACAAAAAAAAAGCCTTAAAACTTAACAAAAACTCCCTACTCTTGTGCATGTTTAATATTTAATGTACAGTTAATCTAGCAAGAAAAGAAAAAAAAAAGGAAAAACAAATTCGATATATGAATATAAATAAGAGATAGTACAGAAGAAATGTAGTGAACGCAGCAATTTGTTACTAGGAATTTAACGTTTCCTTAAATTAAAGTTTACACAAACAAAACAATAACGGAACAAATGCTCCAATAGCTATAAATATTGGTAAAAATAATGTAGAATCGTCCACCGAATATCCGGTTGCCTCGGACATTTGGTGGCATTGGCGATTTATGCGCTGAAGGCATTTTTGTAAAGAAGATATTTTCTGATTTTAAATCGATGTGAACTAATTCATTGGAATTTATATAAAAGCTAATCCCTCGGCTATATGCAATAGTAATATTTTGCATATTATTTATTTCGATCATTTCGATCATTGCTTTATCATTTTGACGCTACTAAGAAGATGGTGGAAAAGGCTCGCCGGAAAAAGAGAAGAACTCATAAAGAAATATGACCAGGAAGAGGCGAAGATAGCCCACTAAGGTAGTCCACATATTTTGTCAATTTTGCCTTTACTAGAGAAGTACTTGTTAAGTCGTAATTTATCACAATGAAATAGTAATGAAAATTAAAAAGCTGTAAAAAGCATGCAATTGTAAAACAAACTAAGCCTCTCCACAAAATCAAAAAGCATTATTGCCAATATAACTGTCACGTCGAATTACATTAAGCTTACTGAAAGGATGCAATTGTTGCAAGTCTCTAAACAATTTTTATAATTAGTTTAGTGCCTATGGGGAGAGTGTATGTTACATCCGGAACATGCTAATGAAAATAAAGTTTTTGCGATCGTTTTCACTACTCTTTAATATACATCGAAAACTTGTTTCCCTATATTCTTTTAGATTTTTTTATAGCGCACTTTGTAGTTTGCAATTTTTCTCCATGAAAATACGCTTTCTCTTATGAAAATACGCTTTACAGCAAATAATAACAATAAATTTTATTGTTTTTTTCTGCATTTTTAATAACATTAAGCATGATTTCTTTTTCTCTCTAGGTGTGAGCTTTGGATTTTCGTTAAGTTTTACAACTCATTTTGTTGATTTAGCACTTAAAAATTTCCAGTTACCTTAACAAGGACCCGATTGAAGTAAGCCTAAAGGTAGCCCAACTAGCGATGGCAAAAAACTACCTTCACGTTGTTCGGTATTATATATTGTAAGGAATACATTTTCTATCTCTATTTTTACTTGTATTTATAATGAGGTATATGCACAGACACACAAGTTCGTATTATCGTGATATTATCTATATATATAATTTGGATACCTTCTTTATAACCTAAAACACTTACGATGCAAAGGCATATGAAATTGGTTTGGTTATATGTATGTAAAACCCGGAAGGAGTGGAGATAGACTTATATTTTACTATGCCGATTTAAGCTTGTCTGTTTGTCTTTCTGAAATATGGTACACTAATGGGTTTTGACACAAGGTCGAATCCATTTAGAAATGCTTGGGATCAGACCATTTTATCGGCCACTTGCCTTATAACGCATTGTTTTGAAAAGGATTTGTATATTAGGCTGTGGCTCATTATAGTGTTTTTCATTGTTTTCTATATATTATTACGACATAATTTCTCCCAAGTATATAACTACTCATCACTCATGTTTTCCTTCACCGTGCAGCGTACCACTGGTATCGCAAGCTTTGTTGTACCCGAACGACTAAAACGTGCGTACCTTACTTCTATATCGAACTGGGATATGTTGGATGTACAAAGGAGTGATACACAAAGTGCTTCTCAATCGCATTCTGTTTAAAATCGACCCCACCTTCAGCGGTGGTGTAGATTACCATGTAGAATTTTACTTCTCTCGTTATGGCTACCGTAAACAACACTACGTTGTCTCACGAGGGTTTAGAAATTTGGGTGAACAGTTCTTGTTTCCCTCCCGAGTACAGATGTGTAAATGGCCACAATTAGATATACACTTAAATGATGAGGAAAACCTCTTGTTAGACAGTTGCCAGTGTAAATGGCACAATTGCATACTGAACTCTATGCAGAAAAAAGTCGTAGCAAATATACTACGAGGAGAAGTTCACAACATGCCATACGTGATGTTCGGACCCCCTGGCACAGGAAAAACTGTAACGCTAGTAGAAACAGTTATTTAAATTTTTAAATTGATGGCCAGAGCACGTTTGCGTGTAGGCACACCTTCTAGTAGTTCTGCTGATTTCATAACGACGCGTTTGCTCGAACCCCCTGTACTCGAAATAGGCGAAGTTATACATGTAGTATCCCGTAATGAATTCAAAAAAAAACTTATATCAGACCATTTGGGATACTGGCATAGATGACACCTATAAAAACTGTTCAAAGCGCTTAATTAACAAAAGATGGAGCCAAGGATATACGACGACTGACGACCACCGTCTGATAGAATCACTAGACTATCGGATTGGAACACAGGTCGAAGAAGAGTTTCGGCCATTCAGCCTGGATGGCGTGGCGTATCGGGACATGGAAACTGACAAATGGACACCTCAACACGGAGAATATTTCCGGCTACTCACGTGGTATGCAGTAGGAAAATATATCAGAGATAAACTAAAATGCCAGCCATGTCTACAGGAATTCACAATTAATAAAAGAAGCGCATGCAAAAAAGTGGGCCGTCGAATTGTGATCAGGAATAAATATGGCAACGGCATCCTGACGAGTAAGTGTCTCAAACCGGAGTTCCTGACAGAAGACGTTAATAAAACATTTAATACCGTCTACAAGACGTTGTTCAGCATCTATAACGAACACATGCCAGTTGCAAATATCGGAGCACGTTTGCAGGCAATAGTTTTAACCCATATTCCATTTTTCCAAAAAAGAGGATCCTGCTCCAATGGAAACGAGCATCGGAGGAATCTGTTTGGATACAAAGCCCTGCTAGAGATAGCATATACAACGAGGGACCACCAACCTCCGCATAGACTCCGCGGAGAAAACGGCGGCTCCAAGAAGCAGACCAGCATGAAGAGAGCGTCGTACAAGAGCCAAGAAATGTAGTCCAGGAGTAAACGGTGAGTGCAGTGCTGGATGTCGAAGCACTGCGAGAGCTCGTGAGAAAGTTAACACCTCACGACAAAGTAGTGACACTTCAGTTTGACATAGTGTACACTAATATAAAGACAACCTATTTAAAGAAAGGGGACAGACGTGATCGGTGCGGATATGAGGACGAAACGAGGGAAAAGAAGTACAAGAAAGTACTCATATTCGAAGTGCGTAGCATGTTGACGGCGTTCGACATGCTCACGAGCTCCGAGAAACTGATTGGATATAAGAATCGATAGACAGGAAAAATCATTAACATTGCTTGTCAATATTACTAAATTCGGGGAAAAATTGTAAGGAAAAAAAAAGGCTTGAACTGATCGAAAAACGTGAGTGGGAAGAGGCGTATTTAGATAGAGAAATTGCTAGGGAAATCATTGAAATTGATCGCCAGAGAGCAAGACCATCTATGCGCGGTATTATTAGACCTCTTCCACCTTCACTTCGTTTCAGTGCCCGTGATGCACCAGAAAATTTCCATTGTTTTAGACGTACAGGTAAAATATATTATAAGATAAAATCGGGAGTTAGTTTTGTAAAGTTCTTCTCTTTGTAATCTAGGTGTCATCACCGGGCTGTATGAGAATCGTGGAACCGTAGATGGCGGTACATTTTTTGTAGTAGATATATCGTCTATTCCTAGCGGAATGAGAATGGGCTCTCCCGTCGAGTATTTGGCTCGCAGGGATGCATTTATCGGGTACATTGACGTTGTTAAAATTGAGCGCGTCGTTGGAGATGCCTGGGATGAAGGATTCTTGGATGAAGAACCGCTCAGTGAAGAAGATTAAATTATTTTTAATTATACATATTCCAAATAATTATAATTTAAAATACCAAATTTTGCATGCATTATAAGTTTTGTTAATCAACCATTGGCAAAATTTTAATAAAAATGGATTTCATCCGGAAATGAATTTCAAAGTATTCTTTCTTTCATTTTGTCGAACAAGTTTAATATAAAAAAAATGAGATCAATCCAAACGTTGCATACATTTAATATGTAGATAAGCAGACAATTGCACAGCATTTTTTCTTCACAGCTTTATTAGTTTTTTTTTTTTTTGTATTTACATTTCAAAACGCAAGGCAAGGAATGAAACGCCACCATACAAATAGTACTTATACTTAATATATGGCAATAGTTACGTTATAAGTATTATTTACAATTATCAAACGCATTAGCGCTCATCTCCTGCTTTTCCGTTTTCCCTTATTTCGTTTCAACTCATCACACCTTTTCACTTATTGTCAATTTTTCGGATATTGTGAATATTGGAATTCAATTGTCAATTACAAATCAATCAGTTATTTAACTGTCAAGTAAGAAAACAATTTTTTTTTTCAAATCTTTCATTCGCTTATTGATAAGTTTGCCTTTTTTAGAATTACAAATCAATTTTGAAAAGGGATGAAAACATCGAATCAAGTAAAGAAGTTAACAAAATAGACGCACCAGAAAAAGCTTGTGGTGACAAGATATGCAAGACAATAGTAGACATGAGGACTTTTCTGCAACGCCTTTTGACAGTCCTACAACATCACCTGAGAGTAAATTACGAAATTTACCCCCCCTTTATTTATATTACGGGAGAAACCCAAGAAAAATTACAGCCGTGAATTTAAAGAAAATATTTTATTCATATTACGGGAGAAACCCAAGAAAAATTATAGCCGTGAATTTAAAGAAA
>NW_023998455.1:2212048-2220367 GCF_014805625.2 Glossina fuscipes | reverse complement strand
ATTACGGGAGAAACCCAAGAAAAATTATAGCCGTGAATTTAAAGAAAATATTTTATTTATATCCATTTAAAAGAAAAATCACAAATCAGAACGAAGGTCTCAAAAAGATCATCACTGATAAGAATAATTCATCCGTAAAAGACTTGACCGAGGATGTCAATACCACCTCCTTAAAATCCCCGATCGCTCCCTCTAAGACTAAGCCTCCCAATAAAGACAGCTCTGTGAACAGTAATAATAATCGTAGTCCCATAAAAGGAAAGAACTCTGACCCAACTAGTCCAAATCGTTATAGTGATGACACGACCGTTGAGTGCTACGTATTCATTGAAGTGTGTAACAATAACCTAGAGAAACCTTTTCGCCTTAACTCAGACTTATTTTTTTCGAACACATCAAAGATCTCAAATTGGATGGTTTGATTAATATCAAAACCATCAGCAATGGCAAAGCCAAACTTGGGTTTGCCACTGTGGTTGATGCCAACAACTTTATAATAAACAATGATTTTGGTCCAAAGTCTTGCAAGGCCTACATCCCTAGAATATTCACAGAAAAATTTGGGATCGTAAAAAACATTCCACCTTCAATTAAGCAAGAGGACTTTCTCAACTCAGCTACCTCTGATACTGAAATCATTTCTGTTACAAGTATCCTCAGAAGAGACCATGCAGATAGAGAAATGTTCATCCCAACAAACAGCCTAAAGATTGGTTTCAAGGGAAAACTAATTCCCAAGAGTATAAAATTCAACTATTGTAATATTCCAGTTGATTAGTTCATTCCTTCCGTCAGGCTCTGCTATAATTGCGGCCGATTTGGCCACATCGCCAAATTCTGCAAAAGTAAGGAAAGCAGATGCCTGAACTGTGGCAAGTCACCGGCCTGTTCAACGAACTCATGCCTTTCAGTCAAATGTCTAGGTTGCGGGTCTCTGGACCACAACGTAACATTTCGAGACTGTTCAAAAAGAAAGAGGAAAATTTAAAAAAAATTTTAACCATCCAGAACTTAACTTTTAGAGAATACAAAGAGAAATTCTCTAACAACCCATACAATTTACTCGAAAACTATGACGTAAACTTCCCAGCAATGAAGGACAGCAATGCTCCCAACAATGTCAGAGACCCTACTATTGATACAAATAATATTTTAATTAACAAAAATTTCAATGCAGTTTTAAAAAATAAAACGAGTATACCCAAATCCTTGCATAGAATGTCTCTCAAGACGCCCTCGACTTACAGTAACAAGTCGCAGGAGCCAAAAAACCTACCCCACCTCCTGAAAAGCATACTTTCATCAATTACCATAAATCCACTGAAATGGAGACAATTCTGGAAAAGATTTTCAAGGTTCTCTCCGTCTCTTCTCAAGAAGATATACTTAAAACCGTCGCAACAGAAATAAGTTCCCTTAAATCAAAATTTGATCTTTTAAAACAAGGTACGTCTGGGTCGGCCCTATCATATTCTAACATTTCTCATGACGTCTTTCCTACAGTATAACATACAAAGCTTCAGGCGTAATGTCCATTCTCTTGATTTTTTCATAAATTCCAACCGAACTGATTTCGCCATCTTGAGTGAAATCTTTCTGTCCGATGAAAAAATTTCCGATCTCAAAATCTCAAATTACAACTCCGCTTATAAATGTAGAAGTGACGGCTACGGAGGTGTTGCCATCCTTGCCAGGAAAGGCATATCCTTCAAACAAATCCCATTTAAATCGACTGCTGACATTGTCATTATCAAAACCTCTTGTCTAAAACCTAATATCGTCATTGCTGCTTGCTATTTCAAGCCGAACATCCCTATTCAATCTTTCCGGGATGACTTTAATCGTCTCTGTGATATGCTCGATAGTTTCCACAATGTCATAATTGCAGGAGATTTCAATGCAAGACACCCTTGCTTTGGTGACTCCGTGTCAAACAATAAAGGCAAAGCCTTGCAAGAAATGATTAAAGCTAGTAACTTCTATTGTCTGAATGATAATTCACCAACCTATTTTCACTCTACGATCAACAATTGTGGTAGCGTGTTGAATCTTACTTTCACTAACGCAACCCATCTTACATTCAAACGGGAGGTTAAAAAAGAAATTTTCCTGGGAAACAGCCACCACTTTCCTATTCTCTTTAATGCCACCTCTATTACCTCGTACAAGATAAATGACTTTATCTCGAGGAAAAAACTCCTAAATAATCCTATTCACGTATGTCTTGAGCCACGGGTCGAGTCTATCCAGTGCTCATTTCAACAAGAAATAATTAACGCCAAATCCGACATCCAAATCTCGAACTCCTACTCACCAACACCTTGGTGGAACGAGCTGCTCACTTCACAATTCCGTAGATTACAGGTTGCTAAACAAAAATTTTCCAAATACCCCAATATTTCTAATTTTGAAGATTTCAAGTGATCCCAAAAAGAATGGAAGAAATCGATTAGAAAAGCCAAAAGATGTCACCGAGCCCTTGTTGTCGAAGAGCTATGCTCAAATAGCAATACAAAGCCATTCTGGAAATTTAAAGAAAATATTTTATCAAGGCCACTATTGATGACAATGAGAATATGGCTTAGATGTTCATTTTTATTGTTGCATGATAAGCATTTTTTGAATTCTAAAAAGTTATACGATTCTACGCCAGAAACAGAAAGTAAGTGGCTCTTTATAGGCTTTTTTTAACAAGTATAACTTTGTACTTTCTTTTTAGGAAAAGCTTCAGATCGAGGTTCTGACGATATCGAGAAAGAGGACACTTACAACGTAAATGAAAGTAAGTTGTTTTTAAAATTTGTGAAGAAATAACATTTATTTATTTATTTTTCAGCTTTAATGCCATCTAATGAGGAAGATGACGATGACTTATCTGCCTCTATTAGCGCACAAGAAATTTTAGATCAAAACGAGAAGATCAATGTAATAATAATAATAATAATAACTTTCCCAATATTTCAAGCAAATAAGCAGATAGGCAAAGAGCAGTGGACAAGCCGACAAACCCACAGGTTTCCAAACAGCTAATAGCAAAGAAAGTGCTCAGTGTACACAGACCGATTAAACGCCATTGTTGGCTCTTGATGATGAATCGAAACAAACCTTTTTAAATGGTCCAACGCTGTGTCGCAAAAAGTATTTATTATCATTAAACCCAAAATTTAATTATAGGCTACCCCAACTCTGTTAAACACCCAATAAAAATTCATTACAAACCGAGACTACGACACCCGAATTAGGGGGAGTATCTTAAAAAATAAAAAAAAAATTAACATAAGCACAAATTTTTTTATTTTCACATTTTGTTTCATCTCCGTACCACTGTCAATAGAAGTATTGGGATGGCAATGCTAGTTTGTTTTTAATAACTGTGTGCTTTCACATATACAATGAAAGAAGATAACGGTTTCTTTTGCAAGACCCTCTTTAATAAGTTGCTCAATAGGAAAAACAGTGGAGTTATTCGCTGCTTTTCCTCTAAATGAATAAATTTAACCTAACAATACATTGCTACTGTTTACATGTAAACGGAAGATAGATGATGAAAAGTAAAGAATGAAAATGAAAAGCAATTATGAAACAATGATAACAGCTTTACAATAAACCTTCTTTTTGACAATTTTTTTGAGATGGAAGGTAAAGTAATAGAATAATGAGATTCGAGTAACTTGTTTTTGAAAAATATTAAAAAAATGGCAACAACGGAACTCAGATCTCTCTCAGAGAAACTTCAAAGCATCTATTAAGGCAATAAGGAAAAATTAATCTCCTGAAATAATTACTGTGGCGTTACACCATTCAGTTCTCTTGTTTACGTAATAATATGTACTTCATGCAGAGAATCCTATGTACCTTATGCCAATAAAAGGCAAATGATGTTCTTAGCATCGGACCTTCAAAATTCAATTATTTTTTTTAGAGAGAAACTTCGTTATAAAAAAGAAAAATATGGAATGGTACTCTGCTGTTGTCTACTGAGCTACACAAAATAATGATTTTTCGTTCGTAGGAAAATTTCCATTGAAAAAGTGGGCTGCAGCTTTCATTTCCTGTCACACCACCCAAAAATCATATGGATTCTACATTTCCTTGGCATTCTGCGAATTTAGACAATGATATGCTATACTGATTTACTGTTGCTCGATGTCGAATTACTTCGAGCGTATCTTGAATGTGTTACTCGTCACCAATTTTACGATCGAACGATTTTTTCTTCGGTAGTGAAAAAAATGCTGACTTTATCGACAGCTCTAAACTTTCTATATTTTGCAGCGAGTCCGCGATCAAATTTACTTGACATAAAAAGTCATAAGTCTGGCCATGGCTGAGTATTAGGAAATTGTTCCCGTTTTATCCGAAGCCTTTCGCTTATATCTTCTGAAGACATATGACGTAAGTGACCATATATGACATTGTTTCTTATGTTACGTGAATATTAAGAAAGACTAACATATCGAAGAATGAACGTGAATACTATCACGATGTTATAGACGTTTGTGTCCCTAACTCTGCCACGTATGTGATAACATGTGCTGAAACTGGAATAACACTTGATCCGATCTGAATTAAGGATTTGTGGTAGCATAAGGAATAACTGATGTATATACATTGGCATTCTAAAGTAGAGATTATGGCTAAGTCAATATTGCGGTTGCCATTTGTCAAAAAGGGACTCTAAATGAGTTCTTCAATAAAATGTGACTGACGAAAGGAAAAAAATTGCAAGTTCAGAAAATATTTCTATGTCAGCCACATGTGTAATATAGCATATAATTATTCGCTGCCCGCTTTTCTTACCGGACTACAAACAATTGAATTTGAAGTCAACTATGCCCTCAGCACAGCTCCTAATTCAACCATCTCTGTTATTGTTATGTGGAAAATTTGCAGCTATTATTAAAAATGGCCAAAGCGACGGTACTTAAGTGGACTAATTAAAAGTTTATCAACTTTGCAAGATCGATAAGCATTCCCCCGGAAAAAGGAGAAGTAAGTAAGTAAAGTAAGAATTTCTCTCCTTATTAATGTCAGGATTTAAAAATGAAATATTGGGTTAATAGCTGCAGCTTGGTATTGCATCAAATTCATTCCTCACAGTGATCTTCTCTTCAACGTTGTCGTCGCCGTCGTCATCATCATTATAAGAGGGCGCGATAATTTCATAGAATTGATGAATGATTCGTGTTGCCGAATCGAATAAATTCCTCAACCTTAGACATTTGCCCTTAACATTTTTTCGACTGCATCATAACCGGATGACATGAGGCGAGGTACAAAAAAGGTGCTCATCGCATAAACGGAAGGTAGGACGCTCGATGGGCTCTTTCTCTCGCTACGTTCAATCAGAAGTTTCATATAAAAATTGATTATTTTATCGTTAAGCCAATTGTTATCGCATAAGGTCCGTATATCAAGTCTACTTATATTCATGTGGAATTTTGACACCAAAATCTGATCTAACGGCCCAGATGTCGCGGTATTAATAAGAGAAAGGTGTTCTTCAGTCAATTCAACAAATTCTGTTTCAAAATCGCCAGTTGCGTGCAACTCGAAGTCTGCGCAGATGTTCTTTAATTTTAAAGTCCGGAGCACGACGATCATTAACTAATCCCACGACGATATTAGTTATCTGTTTAGTTTCATTGATATAATTATCTCGTCTTAATTGCCGTTTCGTTTTAAAAAGTTTGCAGCCAAATGTCGTCAAATAATGGCAAATCATTGGAATTACACGGAACAGTATCGTCCAGTTTCGCTAAGTTCAAGTCTGTTTGCTTTATTTTCTCACTGTATGCATTGTCAAGAACCAAAGAAGTCTGCTTTTCATGCTGCTTAATTTTGGCCCTCGTCGGCAAAACTTGAGGATTGTCGTCGTCTTCTTCTACAATATCGCTCTCCTCCGTGTCGTCGATAACAAAAGTGGGCAGATGGACTAAAGATTTTTTATTAGTATGGATACCATTTTGCAGGCGCAAACGCTCATTGCTTTCATTTATTCGGTCATTTCAATCTTCACCGTGGTTAAGAAAGCATCAGTCAAGATCCAAAAAAAATAAAAAATTTCAAATCACCGTGGTTAAGAAAACATCAGTCAAGACCCAAAAAAAAAAAAAAAAAAATTTCAAAAATGTTTTATCAGGTAAGATGGCTAGCCTGCCATTCCAAGGAATGATCGTAGATCTTTAGGTGTGTTAGGTGGCGGGAAGTCCACTTGTCCACTTGCGTTTTCCGGCGATATCAACAACGCTTTCATCCTATTATTTGGACTGTAACAGGTCTGCCAGCTTTTCCTTTAATAAGTAACCATATATTTCATCTATTTAATAGCGTTATAAGAACCACTGTTTTTCCAGAAAATGTTACTCCAAAAGTTATTCCAATACCTAAAGCTGGTACCTCACTCAATATGGAGAAAGTTTTGTGAAAGGAATTTTTTTTTGTCGAGTGTTAAGAAAATGATGTGAAGTAAATTACTTTAGGAAGACCAAGTAAAAACATTATATGGTAGAAGACAATTTGTGTCCGAAGTATTTACGCTTTTGCAGATAATATTCAATTGTTGTTTCATGGCCCTCAGTCAATAGATGCATTACAATTGATCGTTTATGACATTTTAGAGCGGATTGAACAATGGATGACATCAAAATATATGCTATTGAATATCTCAAAATCAAAAATTATGTAGATTTGGAACTGTGTTCAGTTTTCGTAATACCGGCTATAAGAGAGAGGGTTCAAAAAATTATCCGGCGAGAACCAAATTTTCTATCTCAATTTAGAACATCGAAATACCGTCACACAGAAAATTTTTTGAAGAAATTTTGAAAATGACAATTTTTTTCTTTTTAACAAATTTTCACAGTAAGGTAAGGTTAGGTCGACCGGAAAGATGATTCTGAGTTGAACGGCATAATTAAGGATACAACTTTCACAACTTCTTTTGTATGTCGTTCATCCGCACAAAGGTATATGTGCTTGTGCAAGAACGGATATAGGTTAAAAAGACGTCTCGTAATAAAAATAAAAAGAAGTAAGAACACTACAGTTAGGCGATTCGAGATCGCATTCTGATTAAGAATACTGCCTGCATTGTATATAACATATAACATGATCACTTTGTGTGAAATTGTATCCGCTTAATATCGGACCTCCTAGCCTTGTAGGTACTTGGAAACTAAAAAGACTACATTTTTCGATAAGGACACGTTTTGAATACACACTTCAGTAAGTTTTTTGATGATTCATGTTTATTTCACTGCTTGTTTTATTGAAGTATAAGAATTTAAAGCTTTTGTCCCTTTGTACGAAAATTTTACTCTCTTACGTTACAACCTTACGACTTTAATTTTAATATTAAAGTTTCTCTTTCTTTTGTATTGTAGTAATTCTCTCACTAACAAGAAACAACAAATTATTCGTTGTACTTTTACGTAAAGTAACATGTTATTCTGGAAATAGAAAAACGCTTATATATGAGGATTTAATTGAGAGGAAGCGAATTAGAATCTGTGGACAAATTTAAAATTTTGAATGCTATTATTGACAGGAAACTTGATTATTGACACCACATCGACGATATCTGTTCGAGAGTTTGTTTTACTTTTCGACGGCTGTACTCAATATGTAAGGTATAAAGTGGCCCAAGCCCTGATGATGTCACAGATATCTTATTGTATGAAAGTATATTTGAGTACAATAGTTCATAATATTCATAAAATTAGGCTGTTGGAGAATAAAACTGCTTTGAAAAAAAAAGAAAACCGTGTTTGACGTGAGACATCATAATTCTGCCTCTACTCAACATGAAAATCGACATTACAAACACATATCGAGGCATGTCAGTAACTTCTTAAAATGTCCTTTTGACAATTTTCTGACTATAATATATCTCTCATGCTCATCACACATGTTTTCCTCCATCTTCCAGCGTAACTTTGCGTAACATGCGTACCTTACTTCTATATCGAACAGGCACATGTTGGACATACAAAGGAGTGATACACAAAGTGCTTCTCAATCGCATTCTGTTTAAATTCGATCCCACCTTCAGCGGAGATATGACGGTGTAGATTGCCGTTTAGAATTTTACTTCTCTCGTTAAGGCTACCGTAAACGGCACTACGTTGTCTCACGAGCGTTTAGAAATTTGGAAACAGTTCTTCTTTCCCTCCAGAGTACAGATTCGTGAATGGCCACAATTAGATATACACTTAAATGATGAGGAAAACCTCTTGTTAGACAGTTGCCAGTGTAAATGGCACAATTGCACACTGAACTCTATGCAGAAAAAAGCCGTAGCAAATATACTACGAGGAG
>NW_023998455.1:2161703-2212038 GCF_014805625.2 Glossina fuscipes | reverse complement strand
CAAAGATGGCCTACTAAGCAGGTAAATCAGGGAGATCAAGCTGTCGAGAAACAAATAAATTCGCGAAGAGAGAAAAATAATACAGAGAAAACAAAAAGTAAAAAGAGAAAGGATTTGTTATCAAATAATGTGGTAAATGATGCAGTTGAGGAACGTTTAGAACCCCCAGGCAATGACGTAATCCTTATCGAAAATGATGCAGATGATGCAAATAATACGTCTCGAGCGGAAACACAAATCAATAACACTTTTAACAATAACAATGAATCCCGAGTAACTGCTGGACGCAGTAGCTTTTGGGGTAAATCTTAGGACATAATATTTTTTCATATAAAACGCTAAAGGTTTTTATTTTGGAACAGCACGTCGGAAAGTCTGGACTATAGATGAGCTGCTGGCTGAAACAACTGCTATTGAGCCTACCGCAGCCAGAAATATTGTTCAACTGTTCGAAAAAGAAAATACTATACCTTTTATATGCCGTTATCGTCGCGACTTGATAAACCATTTAGAACCGGAACGATTAAGAGAAATCAAAAGTACATACATGGAAATTGTCAATTTGCGCAAAAAGGCCGAAACAATTGTTAGTCAGTTGGCAAAAGAAAATACAATTAACGAAGAAATACGCACGGAAATGTTATGCGCCAAAACACCTGAAGAATTAGAGTTCTTGGTAAACTTGAGTTTCAACGGAAGTAGTTTGCAAATAATAATGAAGATTTCATCATTCTATAGTTTGCTCCTTATAAACCGGCTAGCAAAGGCTCATTGGCCGAAAGAGCTAAAGCTTTAGGGTTAGAACAATTTGCTGATCGCCTGCTTTACGGTGATCCCCCAGAAGTCATTTTGAAACAATTGGTAAATTCAAAAATTCCCGAAATGGATGATGAAGAGAAAGTCTTGACTGGCATATGTCATATTATCTCCCATAATATAAGCAAACACACTGGCGTTCTAGAAGAATTAAGAAAACTGTAGGTTTTTGCGATTTTTGATATTAATCAATTTTAGTTCTTTTAATTCTACATTGCTTATAATATAGACAACATTGTCACCGTATTACTTTGAAGTCCAGCAAAACTAAACAATCAAGTAAAGAGAAGAATGATAAAACTACTTCAGCTTCTACGTCCGATTCTGATTACCAAAAGGCCGGTCATAATAATAAAAATGACGAATCTAAATACGAACATTATTTTGAGTTCCAAGCTGATGTTCGTCAATTAAAGCCACATCAAGTGTTGGCCATAAATCGTGCAGAGAAGCTGAAATTTCTTACGGTTAAGCTGTTAATAGCAGACTATTTGAAAAATGATATTAAACGTTACGTGAGATCAATATTCATGGCAGATGGCCTGCAATATCCATTGCGCACTCAGGTGTTTGAACGTGCCTTTGAAGAATGTTATCAAAAAAAATGTAAGTTGAGAAAATTGAATAATTTTTTTTTGCATTTATGCACATATCTGAAACAGATTCTTACGTTTAATTTTTAACATAGTTAAAAAAATACCGGAATAAATCTCGCTAATAAAATTTTGCAAAGACTTGCAGAAAGTATATCTTTCGCCGGAGATATAATTAAGACCGTTTTGTTTTTTTTGATTTGATTTTTTCGAATTTTCCAATGAAATTGTGCATGGATCGAAAACATTATATAGATTTCTTTATGTATTTTTCTGGATCTTGCTCGAAGTATTGTTTATCAAATTATTAAATGCCCTTTTGCAACTTGATTTCAGTGCAACCATTACTATGTCGTCAGATACGTTCAGATTTAAACGAAAAGGCGAAAAAAGCTTCCATTGATGTTTTCGGTAAAAATCTGAAACAATTACTTTTAATGTCGCCATTAAAGGGCGAACGTATTCTGGGTATTGATCCGGGTTTTACCAATGGCTGCAAATATGCTTTAATTTCGGAAACAGCCGATGTTTTAGAAACTGGGGTTTTATATCCACACCGTCGCAATACAGATCCCGAAGAAATTGGCGAACAACTAGCAAAAATTTTATTACGGCACAAGTACAAATTTAAAACATTTACAACTATATGTAACCATTCGTTGCATCTTATAAATTATTCTTTGATTGTATACTTTAGATGCAAATTGATAGCTTTGGGTAACGGTACAGCTTGTCGTGAAACGGAATTTTGGCTATCAAAATTGTTTGAAATAGGAATTTTGGACGACGAAGAAGTACGCTATAGTATAGTATCAGAACAGGGAGCTTCTATTTATTCGTGCAGCGATATAGCAAGAAAAGAGTTTCCGAGAATGGATACGAATCACATTAGTGCTGGTAAATAATTGAAAGCTTGATTTAATACCACACTCATTGATATATATAGATGTATATTTTATGTCAATTAATAGTATCCATTGCACGCCGTTTGAATGATCCTCTCAGCGAATATGTAAAAATTGAACCACGCCATATTGGTGTAGGCATGTATCAACACGATATCGGCGAGAAACTTTTGAACGAAACGCTAAGTGAAGTGGTCTCGGAATGCGTTAGTTATGTAGGCGTGGACATTAATACAGCCAGTTTAAGTGTTCTGAAGTGAGTTTGTATATGTTAACAGTCTACTGTAATTATACCCTACACTTGTAATAGAGGCCAAGCTAAGCTTGTGAGAATGGAAATGCCAAAGGGCTTTATATATATGTTTCCCGTTTATTAATGCAGTCTGTTGATGCAGAATCATCTTCGAACTCGAGTTAAACTTGTCTGTCCGTCTAAGGTGTTTCCATGTAACTACAGACAGCGATTGCTAAGACAATTTGAAAAGTTATTGCGTGAAAAAAACCGCAATCTTCCAAATTTCTCACTACGGTGAGAACTCAACGGAGTGATAATACTGTAGCTGAGTAAAAGTCCGTCAAAAAATTAATTTGGTACGTGCCGACATGAAGCGGTGTAGGTTAATTACTGATAAGCTAAGACGTACTATCATATATTTACTTGTTTTAATTATTTAATTTCGTTCTCGTGCAGACATATTGCTGGCTTAACAGAGAAAAAAGCTGATAAAATTATAGAACATCGTTTAGAAAATGGTCCGTTTCGTACCCGTAAAGATCTTTTAAGTGTTAAATCGATTGGTGAAAAAACTTTTGTACAATGCGCTGGGTAAGCTAAGACAAAACTTTTTGAGTGAACAATTTTTAATCCATATCCCTTCCTCGCAGCTTTATACGCATTGATCCGCGCAGCTTAGGTGGTTCTATAGATAATCTTTTGGATTGCACTTGGGTTCACCCTGAAAGTTACATTATAGCAAAAAAGTAAGTGAAATCATTCGAGTATCACAATTTTTAAGAGGACGTAGCCATTGACTATATTTTAAGATCGAATCAAGAAATTTAAAGCGCGTAACGGAAAGTATCTTTATAAGACCAAGTTTTTAATACAAATGAAGCTTAGTACAAGATTCTATTTCGCTTTCCCATTACTGAAACGTTTACTTCGATTTACTTCGAACTGTGTAAAGTGTGCTCTATTTGCAGTTTCTTTCTTTATGTTTGCCTGATATAAAGGGATTCATGTTCACTGTTCACGCATTTAGATGGCCGCAGCATACCGCTACTGTTCGGGCGCTTGTTCCCTATAACAACAAAGATTCTTTTTATTGTACACTTTAAAAGGCACACAATGTTGCATACTATTCCCAATAGTGAATGCACTAAGGGTATTAGCAAAGGAAGGACAGTTAATATTATTATAGCACCATCGCAAGCTTTCTTTTTTCAATTACTTCAAGCTATAAGAAAAATTCAAAAATCTTAAATGCCGTACTTGCTAAAGGTAAGCTGTTCTTTCTCGGATCACAAGTTTAATTTTATCAATAACTTTTTTTTTCATTTTGGATCGAAAGCAAAGTTTTTCAATCCATATTCGTTTCGGTAGAGTGAAAGGGAATTTTACAGTTACTTGCCTCCACGGTCGGACTAAAAACCATTATTTCAAATTATCATTTAATAGGCGGTCAATTTTTCTGATCGTAAAGTTTGTGCTTTCGAAATGCAATAAAGCGGAAATATTTATTTTTTCCTTTGTTGATTAATTACCAAACTATCAAATATTGCTGATCGTAATTTGATTGGAAATATATTTTCCACTAAACGTACGTTTTTCTAAATCATTAGATTTAATGAAGATTTTTTTGATCGCAGCCCGTGCAACTCTTTCTCTCCTAGATATTGCTCTCTAATTCCATTATTCATGTGCTTAAAGTTTGAAGATCGAGTTCTTACAGAATTTTACTCGTGGGAGTTGCTCCGAATTTCGGTTGTAAATCAAAAATTTACTATATTTGTTTTTATTTATAGAATCATTTCAAAGTGTAAATTGAATTTGAAAGATATTGGAAGCAAAGACTTTATTAAAAAGATCACAGAGTTTATAGACAAATGCGATATCAATGAGCTAACGGATACTTTTAATATACCAAAAGAAAGGGTAAGCATTTATTTTCGAATTGTCTAAAGCTAATTTTCAAAAAAATATCGTTTCACATTAACAGTTGGAAATAGTTTTTCAAGCCTTGCAGCGGGAATTATTTAAAGATTATCGTTCGGAATTCGATAAGAAACCATTATTTAAGCAAGGATTGACACGCATAACTGAATTATCGGTTGGGGATGTAGTAACGGGTAAGTTGGATGCAATACTGTTATTAAACAATATATCAAACATTTCCTGCCTGAAGCCCAGAAACAACATGCTGTAGAGTATAAAAAATATTTATTTTTAGTAAAACGCGGTGGTCAGATAAATGTTGATGAAAATTTGGACACTCTGGTATAAGGGACTTTCACAAGTTCAATTATCAAAAGCGATTATAAAACATATTTCAATATAACGTCATAGGTAGATAACACTTACTAAGTATATGTCCTATAAGAATATAACCCTTCTACATTAATCTGGATAGATTTGTTAGTTCTTTTTTGGTAAATTCATAATCTCTAGAAATAGGTAGAGAAACAAAATCAATCATATTAGTCTCCAAAATTTTTTAATGGATATTATTATTGGCACCTTCGATAAGTTGTCGTTATTTTCCGGGACATCGCCGAAGCAGTATCGATTTTGTGACAGCAGGTACCTTGGAGATACAAGCTCCACAAAGTAGTTACACGAAACACTCTGTGTACAAATTTTTCCTTATAAAACTTTTATTTTCGCGGGTTATCATGTTTTTAGGAATGGATGAATAAGTCGATGAGCATCGAAAACATCGAAATGTTAACAAAA
The DNA here is from genome assembly GCF_014805625.2 of Glossina fuscipes. Classification (NCBI taxonomy): domain Eukaryota; kingdom Metazoa; phylum Arthropoda; class Insecta; order Diptera; family Glossinidae; genus Glossina; species Glossina fuscipes. The sequence goes on along the minus strand of NW_023998455.1, from coordinate 2,206,771 downwards.
CATTATTTGGTTTACACTTTCAACACAAATCTTCCTCATAGGTCGCATATGGCAAGTAAACGTTTCTAACGTATACACAGTAAACTAGAGTAAAGAAAAACATTTTGATTTCGTTTTGTAATTGGATACAAGCCGTGTAAACGCGTGGACTTCTCGATAATGCGCATGAAAATTCGGTATTGTAGTTGGTAGTAACCAAAAAAATTGCTGTAATTACTTGATACGTTCAGTTTTGAAATTTTGCTCAAAAGTGGTCGATACCTCACCTATTCCCACTATACAAACGACATAGACCGGGTTGTTTTGGTAAATGTTCTGAAATTTTCAAGTCAATATAAGGTATACTTTCCAGACGATTAAGTACTATGTTACTGATTATTTCTTTTACTTTCCAACACACTTGAGATTAAGTCTCGATTTTAATATTTATTATACTTCACATTTTTAGTCCGATTTTACACATCTACTAACATAGGAGGCTAAACAAAACCTGTACTTCACAGTTCATAGGCGGCCAACTGAAACTTTTTAAACTCAAGGAAAATTGTAGTAATTTTTTATATTTGTTTGAGATGGAGGCGTCAGTACCTGCGATTTGTCTTAAGCGTATCATTTGCTTTCGGTACAGTAGTATTTGAAATACAAGGATATGTACGAGGAAAAAATAGTTTTATGTCTTGAACTTGTCCATCAGAAAGTCTTACCTGTAGTTGGCGAATTGAAGAGTAAATCACTCCATTAGGGGTCGTAAACGTTCCAAACACTTCGATCATCAATTGTCTTCTTCTCTTACTCAACGAAGAGCAAGATTTGCTTTTATTTTCGCGATTGTATACGATATCCACTCGTGTAGGTGTTCGTGGAAAAGTTGCTTAACTTAACGTTTCTCCATTGCTTGCACTGCACACTCAATACTCAATCAACTTATATATCCCGACTGAATGATGATAGCCTGCTATTGTTATTATTGAAAGATTTAGTGCGGATGAATTTATATTTAAAATGGGCGACTCCAATATCCAGCCCCTTTAGTTGAGGTTAGAAAAGTTAAAAAGCAAACTACCTAAGGCTTTCTCTAGATAAGGTTTTGAAACATTTTTTCAATCAATTAAATTAGCTTTCCATTTTGAAGTGTGTTTCGTGTTATAAGATTCGCTTCAAAATTTGAATAAAATTTTCGCTTATGCAAGTTTAAATTTAGTAAAATATATTCAAAAAAAAATTTTTCTTTCCAGGTGCTGTTACTAATTTAACACATTTTGGAGCGTTCGTTGATATCGGCGTCGAGTGCGACGGTTTAATACATGTTAGTAAAATGAACAATATGAAAGTGAATATTGGTGATCGCGTTGTAACTTCTATAGTACAAGTGGATAAACAACGTAAACGTATTGGATTACGTTTAGAAGAGATTGTAACGGAAACTGATACCTCATTTACATTAGTTTGAGTCTGAATTAGATACTTAAGAGTATGTAAGTATTTGAGTATTTAATTTTACATATATAAGTGCTGTTGAATATTTAAGAAATCTTATACGAGTTTCACTTTTCTAATGTAAAATGAAATCTTTATATAACTTTAATTTGGAGCAAAGATAAAAAGAGATTTTATATTTACTTTCTTATAACTGCCAAATTTATACACACATTTCTAATCCTTTTACAAGCTCAAAAAGTTCTATATTCTTTTAATCGGCGAACGATCCGGGCACAATTTCTACGAGTCTACCATTAATATTTTTGGAGATTGGTTCATTAGCATAAAAGTTGAGTTAAAAACAAATAACAAAATTATATTCAGTCCATTGATCAATCGTTTAATATTGATCAATAATACAGTAATCCACTCTATAACGCGGTAGATTGGTTCTGCGTATTCCCATATTACACGTTTTTACGATCTCGTATAAGTCGTTACGTATAAATGATTCATCAGATTTAACTTTTCTCGCTGCAATGAGTTTAAATCGAATATTAAGAGAAAACTGTGTTATGAACGAAATATATACGTTTTATTAAAATCAAACTAAACTAAGAGTATTTCAAATAAAACAACTTATGCAGATGAACTAAAAAAAAGAACAGTTAATTTCAAATAAACTAACAGTTTTATTACTTGTTTATTCACAGTCAGAACATTTTCTTTAAATAGAATGTTCAAAAGTTTTACCATTTCAATTTTTGATATTTTTTTTTTACTTAAAAGCACAAGTTCTTGTTCATCTGTGATGCTTATTAAAAGGGCTCTAAACAGATTTTGACTAGATCGCCGAAATTGGGGGGGGGGGGTTCAAAAGAGGAATTTGCCCTAAAGAATTTTTATAATAAGTATGTGAAGTAAGGTGGAAGTGTAGTGTAATGTGTAAACTTACTCCGCCAGTCAATAACAAACAAAGCGATTTAGTTAATAAACATTTTAATATAAGGAATAATCAATATGAATAATTAAAATGATGACATTTGTGTTTAAGACAAAAAAAAAAAAAATATATGAATTGAAATTTTAATATTAAATAACTAATTAAATTAACAATAATTCAACTCATCAACTCATCAAAGAGTCGTCAAATGTACATTCGTGTTACGTATTAAAAAGGCATTCTTATAATTTTAAAAGAAAATAATATAATTAAACAGATTAAAAGACTAGTAAGAGTAAAATCAAAATTAGGCCTTAGAGACAGTCAGAATCGTTCATTTAACAAACTGCATCGCGAGAGAGACGGTACATCTTTCTCGCCACAACATATATTCCTAATTGAGTTTTGTAGACTGGGAGATGATAAACAGTCAAATATGAGGTGGAATAAAGTCAGAGTCTGTGGTGTGGTTCTTTGAGTGCGATGAACTACACAGAGGGAGGTAACGATGTTTGCTTTCCCAAGCTGCAATATTTCACATTTACAGAGAATTCAGTTTTTTCCTGAATATAATTCACTTTTTTCTCACAGCTTTCTTCAACACAGCTTTCGTCAATTTTCTTCAATTGTAAATAATTATATTGAATAAAGTTTCGCTTTCTTGATAATCAAAGTAATAAAGTTGCTTGATCGAAAGTTGACATGTGGCGACATCACATGATTGCACGTAATATATCACGTTAAGAAAGTATTTGTAAACCCGGTAACCTCTTCAAATTCTCGTCGTCACTTTTTCCGTCTTTTATTATTTAACGTAAATCTTATAATTATATTATTGAATTTCTATTCTTTACCTTAATAATAAAACGAATATAAAGTTGACATTATATCTAAGTAAGTCGTTGGTGTTGTCATCTTCTATGTATTCAGGATTTAAACACATATAGATTTATTACGTACCCACACGGTATACTACAATAATTTTCTTCTTCCGTCTAAATTTCAGAATTTCATTTTTGAATAACCCTCGGTGAACTTAGTTTTCAAAGACTTTTTAGTTTTGTTTTCAAAACTTTAGCTTAAATAAGTATATAATTCATTTTCTTGTTCTAGTTTAATAAAGAGAGTTGCTGAGCTATGTTTAGGACCCTACGCTCTGCCTAAGAAAACGTCTGGTTGAGTTTAGTTAATTATGGGAGAAATAATCGACAAAGCATACATAAACAAATGTACATTAAAACCTTAAAAATTTATTATTATTATTATTGTGGTATCTACTATTGTTCTCGGTCTTCTGTGAAGAGCTTTTACCATATATTTGCATTTTTTTGGTTAAAGTACGGCTTGCGAAATGTCACAATCAGCACTTCAGGTGAGTCGGACCATTTAGTTTTATTTTTCCCATGAAATTTAATACAGATTCCTTGATTCCATTTTTTCGATAGCAAAAAATCGCCAGACATGCCAAAAACACGTCTAACCTTTACATCTGTCGAAAACAAACTGAAAATGCAAAATAACTGATAATGTCAACATATGATGAACACATGTACAACATAAAAAAAAAACATTCGAAAATTGATTGCTCACGAAATTTGAAAAATCACAATAATTTACTTACCTTTCACAAATTCAAACTTTTTTGGTCGACAATTTTCTGTTTTGTTTCAGTTTTATTCATTAATAAAATAATTTACGCTATTTGATCGCGAATTTTCTTTTAAATGTTGTATTCGTCGAGCTCCCCTTTGAGGCTTTAATTTTGGTAAAGTTGGTCGCGATTTTCGTATTTAAACTCTGTTGTTACATTCTCCCAGAGGCCTGGTATCTGGGACTGGTGTGGAGTTATAAATGAGTGCCGGTGTTGACGGCGGTGTTATATGTTGTGATACCTAGAAGGATTGTGTAGTCACAATGCATTTTTCCATGGGATTGGCTGGTTGTTTCTGGAATGCTTTGTCAGAACATTGGCGGGTTGGGATTCGCGCAAGATTGCCACTTGCGGTTGGATTGTTACCTACGTGTTTTCTTCGTACGTTATTTAGTTGACCTATTAAAGTAACGGTCTTGTCTTGTTAATTTTGCACATTACGTTGTTGGTGAATTTTGTTAGCATTGTTTGGAGAGTTTTGAAATTGGATCTCAATTTCTTACCTGTAAAATGGTTGATATTTGTACCGATCTTATTGGTGCATTCACGTTTTGATGTGGTATGTGAACTCAAGATGTTCTGCCTTTCTATTATCATTTATGTTTTTTGATAGCAAGTCTACAATTTTGCAAAATGATTCCATTTGACAGGGCAATGTTTTCATTTTTTCAACATTGAAAGACATGATTGAGAACAAATTCTTTAGCTGTTGTTCTTAGCGGTTTCCATTGTAGTATGTGTGTTTTTAAATTGTTCTATGAACTCTGGAATTTGATGGTCTTTGATGTCTACAGCTATGTCAAGAAAGGTTGTGTTTAGGTTGCCAATCTCTTTGACTTTTGTTTTAATTTTGTCCCTTTTGTAAGGTCTACGTGTTGTTTTCTTCAGCCTATGTTCAATTTTTATTAAAGCTTGGAGGGTTCGTATTAGCTGATCTTTATAAAATTAATTGCTGAGATATATAATACATATGTTGTATAGAAAAATATATGAGTCTTTAGTGCAGCGACTCATGCTGCAGTTCCAAGACTTTGCCTTTAACTATGCATATAATTGAAAATCTCTAGGCCATTTATTTATCTTCGCCAGAGTTTTCCTTTCTGAGGATTTCATGTAATGTGGCCTTATAACAGAGGGTACGTATTTTTGTGCGGCTTATAGACTAGTCTTTACGTACATGATAGTTTTAATCCATCTTGTTGTACATAAAAACTTCATAGGATAAAAGCAAAACATAGAATATCATGTCGATCGAACACCATGTTCGGTGGCGTTCTGTTGCAGACCCACTGTTGTTCGTTCGACTTGAATCGAAGTGAAGTTCTCGACAATGTTTCTAGCGTGTCTGGCATTGGTCACTACGCTTTCACCTCAATGTCTTTTATTGTAGGAGATAACGTAAACACTAATAACTGAGCCAGAGACGTCTGGTGTATGCTATGTGCGCTGTGGGATGTGTAAGGGCAAAGATATCTGTGTCAAATTTCACATCATAGGCGTCATTAGTGCTTCAGCTAGACATAGTTTTGTAGAACACAAAAATTATTTTTCCGATTTTTATAATGTGTGTGAGGGGATGATTTCTGGCATAATTACGGAATATGAGATTTGGATCTACGCATATGACCCGGAAATGGTCGATCAGTCGAGCGAATATTGTAGAAAAGGTCAACCAACCACTACCGGAAAAAACGTGCCAAAGATTTTCAAAAATCAAGACGTTGGTAATCGTTTTCTTCAATTATCGTGATATCGTCCACTATGTATTCCTCCGCCAGGCCAAATTGTTAACTAGAAATATTATTATGTCATTATTGTGCGTTTGAATCCAACGAAATAGATTTAAAAAAGAAACAATTAAATTGTAAACAATGTGTGTGTAAGCGTTAGTGTCTATTGCATTCAGATCTTTTCAATAATACACGTTTTTTATAATACCCTGCACCTCTTGTTCTACAAGGTATATTTTGCAACACCCGGAAGCACTTGAGATAGACCCATCGATTCCGGGTCACTTTCTGAATCGCTTTAAACTTGTCTATCCATCCGTATCCCGTCAATTCGTTTTTGTTTGTCAATGTTTTTTTATGCGCAACCTATAGGCAGCACTTTTTGAGATATTTTGAAGAAACGCGTGTTTCGGATCGGATTTCCCATATAACGTCTTAATTTCAAAAATTTTTATATAAATAATTGTAGAATGGTGTAGGATATTTAATGGTGAACGGTGGCCCACTATAGAATTTTTACTTGTTTTTAGTACGTTTTTTATCATTTATTTTTATTCATGTATTTGGAAGTATTTATTGTATTGAATACACACTTTTCTGTATGTATTAATATTTTATTTTTATAATATATTATTATAACATTTCAATTTTCATCTTCTTTTTTTTTTTTTTAATATAATTTTCTTGATGAATATTTTCAGTTTTGTTTGTTTTCATTTTGTATTTTTTATTTTTTGTTAAAACTAATGGGTTGGTTTATTTCCTTTTTTTTTTTTTTTGTTGTTGTTCTTTATGTGTAAATGCCTTAAATTTTTATAAATAAATGTATTTTTAATACATAACTATAATGTATGATTCTTAAAAAAAATTAATTCTAGTAATTATTAAATAGAAAAAAATACTTATACAAAATATAAACATAAATGGAGTGATGTTGAATGTCGCAAATTTTAATCATAAATTTGATATAAAATGCTTAGAAACGCTTTATCTTAGTTAAAAAAAAAAAAAAATACAAAAAATACAAAAAATAAAACATAGCTCCAATAATGAAAACGAAGAATATTTTTATATAAATTGTAAAAAATAAAGCAAAAAAATAATATAAGATAATTGCAAAATTTTTACATTTTTTTTTTAGAAAAGAAAAACGATTTTTTTTTTTTAAACTTTTTAATAAATTAGATCAGATATTTTTTTTTTTTTTGTTTAACTTTCAAAGACAGTCCTTCATAATGGAGTGCCTCTAGAGGAAATTTTCACGAGCGTCATATAATTAATTGCTAATTGAACACTTAAAAGCATCTTAGTTGTCACAAAGTTTGGCATATAATTGACAAAGATTTGCTTTTGGATTGAATATCGAATTTTGATGAATTCATTACATTTAAAAGTATTTAAGAAGCATAAATGATTGGATTCGCGATGATTAAACCGTTACAAGTATTATGGTAACTCGAGGGATTTCAACTTATTATGATTAGAAAGAATAGGGACCTCTTTCCAGATTGGTTTTGTAATCGTAATGAGAGCAATTCAGTTAATTAGGATACACTTTTGGCTTAAAAACTAGTAAACGAAAATGCATTCATCCTCCCGCTATTCTTCTTGTCACCAAGCGATGGCCAACGCGGAGAGAAGTTTCTTTTCTTTAGCTGATATGGCCTGGAAGGGTAAGTATTTCTAAATTTACTTCCTTTCTAAATTTGCTTTCAAACGCAGCATTTCAGGCATCTGCGCTGACCATTTTGGTCCATTTGCAATACCAAGCCCTGTGCGAAGACTACCAATGATTCTATCAAACGTGAAATCGTTTTCATTTTTGCGACCAGAAGAGCGCCAACAACAAACACCACACAGACGCCTAGAAGGATAGACAACGCTTAATCAATTCAGAATTTCACGCTGACTAATATGAACTTATGTACTTTTTACGGTCTCTGAAGACTCCTCTTGCGTGTTGCAACAAAATGAGTGTACGACCATCCTTTCGTGGTGCATCAAAGCAACTTGGTTTTGTATGAAAATATTAGGTGTACAACAAATTAGTTCTGTACACTGAAATTGCTTACTAAAGTAAAAAACGGACATGACGATATTTTGAGCTATTATCCATTATATATTATTCATTGTATATATATTTAAATGTTGGGAGTGTTTGTGAGGTTACGTGTTTTTCTGCCTTGAATTCAATTAAACTGAAAAAAAAAAAAAATGCATCTCTTCAGTAAAACTGAGTTTCATCAAAATGCGCTCGTTTGTATACTTTATCAACCTTATAACATATGCAACGTGACTTTAATTCAACTATTAAGTGTCTCCATGTGTTTTGGCCAATAATTTTTACAGGTGAAAATGATGAAGAAATGGGAAATGCCAATGTATATAATGATTGAATGGCTCGGAACTTTGTTCACATAAAACAACAGTTATTCATTAATAGTAGTATTATTCAGCGTACGACGGCGCTAAATATGGAATCCCTCAAATTGCATTTTCGATATTCATATTTGTTGTTGTTTGATTCGAAGAAAAATGGCTGTCAAAGGCCATCAAAAATTTTTAAAAGCTCACGGCGATGCTGCTCTTTGATGGTATTCCAATTGTTAGTTTTGGTTTCAACGTTTTAAAGGTGGTGATTTTGATGGCATGGAAGAGAGTTCAACGACCGTGAATTGCAAGACTTATTGAGCGAAACGCCAGCAGAAACTCTTGGAAGAACTTAGCAGTCGACGAGTCCTTTTTCAAGTGAAAAAATGGCCAAAATACATGAACACCTAATAATAAGTTCAACTCATTATGAAACGAGACACAAGAGAATATACGATGACTGACAGTGCTAACTAACTCATCGAGCGTGAGTTCCCAATATACAAGGGCGATCTTCATCGCCTTTCACTTTAAGCATAACATTGACTGAACAAGATTGTCGATTGAATTAGAATGGCTTGAATTTATGGCTTGAAAATATTAGAAAAGAAAATTCTACTCGAGTCTAGAGAACTTAAATTTTAAAAAGTTCATTAGCTGGATGTGCTGCATTAAAATAAGATTGACTTGCATTAACTGAAATATCGGATTATTACGTAAAACCCGAATTTCACTCAACAAAGATTTGATTTTATCTCGAACGAACGAAAGAGTAAAAGAGATAAGCTTTGGAAAAACCTAAAAAAACCGTAGTTCCTTTGTAGGGCTTAAGAGTTTAGTGTTCACAATTTGCTCGCTTTTTGCTCTCTTAAATTTTCTCTCTTAAAATAGTAAAATTTTTGCCGCAGACTATATAGAATTCTTAAGTAGAATTTATAAATGACAAGTATTTTTAACTCAAAGTAAAAGGTCTAAAAAAAAAAAAATTAAAATTATTAATTCACCAAAAAAAAAAAAAAACAAAAAGTATAGATAATATGAAGAAAGTGAAAAAAAAATTAATTTCTTTAAAAATCAGTTTCTAACGACAATCTATATAAGGCAGATAGAAGCTGTCCTTACTAAGAAAAACTGGTTAGATTTAAAAACAATTCTTTATGTACACTTTTTTTTTTTTTTAAATATAATCCATATGCATACTTTTATATTTAAGACAGATGGAAGCTTTCTTCGATAAGAAGATATTTGGATTTAAAACAATGTATATATGTTTAAAACAATTTATAAATTGTGTGAGTGTGTGGTTTATATAGGAGACAGACAGAAACTTTCCTTACTAAAAAAATTGTTAGATTAAACAAATATATAAATATATATATACTGTAGATTTAAATTTTTAGATAGATAGATAAAATTTTTGTATATATATAGTTAGATTAAAAAAAGAAATTAGATATAAAATATATATATATATCACATATATATGTGTTCTATATATGAGACAGGCAGACTTCCCTTACTAAAAAAATTGTTAGATTAAAAAACAACAAAAAGATTTAAAATATATATATATATATATATATATGTATTCATATTCATTCAACGCTATACAGTGAATTTTATATAGAGTGCGGCAAAAGAGAAGGCAGAAAAAAAATCCGTAAAATTTCCTCCAGGGTCACTTATGTGTAATTCATCAAGTAGTTTTCTTAATTTACATGGACTATATAAGTATTTGTACATGAAAGTAAAATGAAAGCAAAACTATTTAAAAAAATGTTATATTATCGAATGTTTTTAAAAAAATAAAAACATATTTTTTTTTTTTTTTAAATTAAGAGTATTTTTGTTCTTCATGAAATCTTTGAATTCATAATAATTTTCTTTTCTTTTTTTTTTATCATTTGAAATGATAGTTTAGGGTAATGTTTTAAGTATATGCTTTTTTAAATGTAAATTTCTTTTTTTATACAAAATTTTTTTCCATTATATTTACTTATTATTAATACCAGATTTGTTTTGCATTAAAACAAATTCGATTTTTTGTTTGTTTTTCTTTTCTTTGTTAGATTAATGTATACATTTACATCGTATATAAGATAATTATTGTAATGAAAATAAAAATAAACAATGATTCGTTCTTAAAAGAAGCATTTTTTTTTTTTTTTTGAATATATATAAAATAAAAAATTATCACGACTTAGAATTATTAGTGAAATTTGTTATTGTTGGCAGACTTTGAAATTTTTCAAAAAATAAAATATAAGCTTGAGTATGTGTGTTTGTTTTGTCTGATATAGGTTGATTGTAGCTTTAGCGTCGGTATATTGAAATGAATTATTTTGCGATATGCGCTATAAAGAGAGAAAATTAAAAAAATTAAAATAAAAACAAATAAGAAAATTGCATTCGGCTATGGCCGAAATTTTCATATCCATCATTTTCGAGTGATTATATAACCTATATTCTTCTATAGGTTTTCAAAATAAGTTCCGATCGGTGCGATCCGTTCGCGTGTCCCTGGACCAAAACATATCCATCTAACGAAATTCGTCCAAATATGTGAAAAACGGAAGAAGAAAAGACAGACAGATGGACATAAATCTATGAAGAAAGTGATTGTGGATCCGATCGAGATAATAAAAAGTGGCTCTATCTCAAGTGCCTTTGTGTACGATATACATCGACACCAATTCAATATATCCTTGTGCTACAAGTATAAGAAAAAAACAAAAACTCATTTAACGAAATTTCGATTCTTTGACACTGAGTGAATATGGCCGAGTTTTTCCATTTTTTTATAGGTCCACTAGGACCATTTATAGAATGTGCCTGTGTAATAAGAAATAAAGTCTTAGCTTTTTTGCTTTTAGAAGCAAAAGTGTTTTCGGTAGTTTTCGTCTAAGCTTACCGAAGCGATTTCATATAGGAAGTCATTACTTTGTGAAAACTTTCCCTATAAATTGCAAAAAATTAAACCTTGTCAAGACATTTTCGATAAACAAGCCTTATCGTTGATAAGAGGGAAAGTACACGCTTTATATGGTGCAGGGGGAGGTTCAAAGAATAGCGTCATCCCATTCGAATCTTTTTTATTCATTTAACATGCTTAAAGCCATTTCTAACCGATTTTTGTCGAGAAATATTTTTGTATAGGGATCGTTTCCAAATAGGTTTTCATATGTGCGAGCTCTCGTGAGCCCAGCTTACCACTTTTTGCCAATTGTATATGCATCTAACACAGGTATTATGCTAACTTTTATATTTATTGGGAGAAGAGTAATAGTCAGTTTTTCGCCTAACTATATGAGCTCTTGCTTATATAGGACTCGAATATAACTACCTCTATTGCAGTATTATTCCTGAAGAAATTCTCAGATTCCGCTCTCAATTCCGTATGGATACGATTCCGCTCTTCATGTTAACAATGCGTATGATCTGCTTTCCTATCTACAAGGTACCAAGACAAAATCAAATCTTTTTAGAGCCCATAGTTAAAAAGAAAGTCTTCTAAAGACGATTTACACTATCTCCACTACATGGTAAGGTGTTTTTTTTTTCGAGTCCGGTTTGCCTATCTACCAGGTATGTATCTGGTACAACAGAAGCGCGTTTCATTGACTCAAGTGGTAATCGAGGGAACTCGAGTATGGTGCATAATCCGTATGAAGTAGAACCTCCCAGGTGAGAGCTTTCAATGTATCACGAACAGGTTTTGGTGCATGAGCATATGCATTTCTCTCTTTCTCTCTCTCTCTCTCTCTCTCTCTCTCTCTGTCTAATCGAGGGAACTCGAGTGTGGTGCATAATCCCTATGAAGTAGAACCTCCCAGGTGAGAGCTTTCAATGTATCAGGAACAGGTTTTGGTGCATGAGCATATTCATTTGTCTCTCTCTCTCTCTCTCTCTCTCTCTAATGACGTAGCAAATGAACTAAAAGGGAAATGGTTCATGTTAGTATTAAGTGAGACGGGATCGTGATGACTAACCAGTCAAGGTATGTTTCGTATTCGTGCAACGTGGCGACGCGTTGGAAGAAGTGAGGAAAGACACAGAAAGGCAAAAATAGGGAGCTGGCGGAGCAGTCTAGTGGATGTGAGCCCAATCGATAAGTGCTTACCGACCTTTATCGACCAAGCAACCACTGTAACTACGACGAAAGTAAACTCTACCGAGCTGAGACCTGAACCCGCGATGCCAACCCCATTCTTTATTTCGCCAAATTAATTTATGTTTTAGGAGCAACTTTCTCTTTCACTGGCATTAAGAGAAGCATTTCTAGACTACGCTAATTAATTAAATGCCATTAGAACTAAATCTAGTCTATTTGGAATATATCTTGGCAACAGTTAGATGAGGGACATGGCTATCAATAAATAGCCTATGTTGCTGTGCTGAATACGCACTTTCAAAATAAGGCATTGTGTGGAAATAATGATTCGATCCGACGCATTTGGAATGGTGTTCGCCAAGCTAAAAGTCGCCGGTGTACCAAGTTTCAGCAAAATATCTCATAAATTGCAAGCTGCATAAGATCGACAGACAGGACGAGCAGTGATGAACATCAGGTGGACAGACGGACAGAATAATTTTCTGAACTGGTCAGTAGCATACAATGTGAGTGGATGTACCACTAGTGTTCCTCGATGTCATATGCATTCGCTCAAGCTTAATACACTTTTGCCACAGAAGTGGTGTACAATACTTTATGTTTATATATAGCTCTAATGCTTGAATTAATAAATGGTTTTAAATTAAAAATAAAAAACAGTTAAAGACACTATAACGGATCATGGCCCACTATTAAATACCTTACGTCATCCTACAAGTGTATAATGACTTTTCAAAATGAGTTGTTATATGGGATATAGTCGAGAAGGTGATCCGACCCGAACAATTTTCAATAGCGAACGTCCTCGGGGCAAAACGCGTCAGTGTATCAAATTTCATCGAATCGCGACTTGCCGGTTATATATAAGTTTACAAGAATACTCTTTTCAATATTGAGTATACCTTCACACAAATTTAATATGCAATTGTGTGGTGTAGGGTGTATAACAACATTTATTGTCATTTTAATGATGGATAGATATATTAACGGAATATAATATAAGATTAAATGAAAAACTTACTCTGTTCTTTTATTCTTTTTTTTATAAAATATCCTTTTTTCTTTTCTTTTTTTTTATATATAAAGACTTTGTTTGCAGAATATTTTTATGATCACATGAGAATGTTCGTATATAAGTAAAAAAAGGTGTATAGTAGGATCGAATTGTGTTTGTCAATGAATTCTACTTCTTTTTCTCCTTTTTTCTGCAAATGTAAAATACAAAACAAAAAAAAAAAAAATAAGAAAAAATTAAAAAAAATTAATATATTATAAATATATATAAAATACTAAAAAATAAAAAATAATTAAAAATCTTAAGAAAATTGTAAGAAATTAAAAATAAAATCTACGAAAAAAAAAAACGTTTGTCGTAAAAAAGTTCGGTTTTTTATTTTTTTGTTTTGTTTTTGTGAGGGATAGGGAGAGGGGGGAATTCTGACCTGAAGTGTACCTGCGTTTTCTTATATTTCTTTACCATTTAATTTTGTGCAAAATTATATTAAGCTGTGCCAATTATAATTTATATATTTAATTAATTTTTTTCTTCTTTTTTTTTAATGAATTTAAATATTTTTTTATTGTTTTTTTATTGCAATATATGATAAGATTTATTTATATATATATAATTTTTTTTTTTTTTTGTATTTAAAAATTATTACTTAAAAAAAAATATTAAAAAAAAAAATTGAAATTATTTATGAAAATAAAGACGACCACCAGGCAAAACTACCACAGCCACATAAAAACCATCTGCGAAATCACAAAAAACGGGGGAGAAAAAGTGAGAGAGAGAGAGAGAAAGAAAGAAAGAAAAAAGATTGTTTGTTGTAATTAATTTAAAAGTAAAATTTTCATAACAGTTACAGAAAAAAAAAAAAAAAGAAAAGATATTAGGTACACTTATATAAAAGCAATCTATGCAAGCACATACAATGAACAAATGGAAAATTATTGATAAACTTGAAAGGGTTAAATGTTCACGCAAGCACATACATAATAGTGAGAGAAAAGAGAAGAAAAACTAGCAAATGTGTTAGAATCTGCAAAGAAATTTATGGTTCAATTCCCTCTTTCTCTGGTTTATCTCAAAAATTGCGACCTGTGGATTGAAAACAAGAAAACAAGATGGACAAACGGACCGACTATACAATAAAAAGTGATCCCATCTAAATTTTTTCTGTATGTTAATAATGAACCCAGTACTTTATTGTATTGTATTGTATTCCTATAATGATCAATCATATGCCTGAGAGTCACATCCTGGTATGATGTGTTACGAAACACGTGGTATGATCCGCATTTAATTGTGAAAGCACCACATGACGGGTATGCACTTTTCCATTCAATTTTAAGGTCTATTGACAATTTCTTAAATATATACTGGGCATGGTTCTTGAGTAAGCTTGAGTAGACTCGATTATAATTTGAATATACTATCCGACAGCATAGACACTTTCCGCAATAAGAAAAATGTACACTTTATCGAGAACTGTTCAGTCTCTTCTCAGAGTTTACTCGATATCGATATCGAGAATCATAAATCGGGCCCTGTGCTAGGAAAGCTAATTGAATCCTGATATATTTAGTGAAAGTAAAAGCTCATTTATCCCAATGACCTATAACACATAGACGCGAGCTTAGATTCCACCCATTCCCACTCCAAGTTATTTATGATTCTACCTAAATATATGTATAATAATTTAATCTCAAATTTGTGCTAATAACTCTCATGCTTCAAAACCAAGTTCAACTAGATCAAGAACTAAGATATAATTTAGGAAAAGCCTCATAGTTCAATATATAGATATAAACAGTGCTCATCTCTTAAGGTATCGCCAAGCCTTCTAAGAAAAGCGATTTCAATTATATATCGTTGTACAATCTTCACGATATGATGTATAATTTATGTAAAATAAATGGATTTTTGTTCCCTTAATGCAAACGAATACCATATAACTTTGATTAACCCTTTACCGACCAATGCAGTTTATTAATAAACTTTTTTCTCTTCAACGCTTATATACCGATTGCCGGACATCGTGATATTAATAAACATTTCATCTGTTATTTCTTAACGGGGTACTACTAGTTACTTGGCTCAGTAGGCAAGTTTAACTGAGCATCAGAAAAGCGCGGACACAACCGGAGCCAGGAAGGGACCTGCATCTAAGCGGCGCCTTAAATCTATTGTATTTCCTTTCTTTTTGTCTTTGCATAGTTTCGCATAGAAAATATTTGCCGGATTAGAATTTGCAACTTCAGCTTTTTTCTTATGGCGAATACGCTGGAGGGACGATTATTAGCTCTCGTCTGAGCAAGACCACACAACACACACACAAGTCGCAAGGCATTTTTCTAATAAAACTTATGACTTTTTTTGAATTTCTTATGACTATTCATTCGGAAGACCAAAATTGATATAAAATCGCAACAACTATAAGAAGAATATACTGTGATCACAAATTAAGACCAAGTTAATTATATCGTTTTCAAATCTATTTCATCGCCTGTCAAAGTAACTTCCCTCACTGTACTGTACATCTAGGGCAACGGTTCTTCCAATTCTCTCAAGCAGTTGTTATAGTCGATCTCCAGTATGGTTTTTAAAGCTTTCTGCGCGATTCACCTTGTATCTCTTCAATCGAGGCAAAACGTTCTTCTCCGAGGGGAAAATATATAGAAATAGCCAGAACACATATGAGACTAACTTAGGTGATTTTGAAGATTGTGGAACCGCCTTGTGTTAATGTTTCACGAAATGGTCTCGAAGAATCAATTGAATCAAATTGATTGTCGTTGATACCAAACAAGATTTGACGCGTTTCAGGCCTAAAATATATTTTTAAATCGCGGTTGATTGATTCGTTTGAAATACCAACAGCGTCAATAAGGTGCCTAATTGTTAACCGATGGCTTTTGGGAACTCGATGTTTGATTTGTTTCTCGATTTTTTTTGCCGATCATTATGAGCGGCGCTTCTTCGCGCATTCGTTAGAAGGCTTGATATGATATATCGATATACATACATATATATATATATCTATATATATATATATATGATATCACCAATCGCTGAGACAATACTCTCTGTTCATGTAAGACGATGACGGTTAGAAAGAAGTGAGGAAAGGAAAAGGGATATGGATAGGGATATGGTGCTTTTGGTCTAGTGCGGATTGTCGATTGTTACTTAATGCCTTTACCGACTGAGCACTCACTATGCAGCTACGATTAAAGTAAATTCTACCGTACTTGATTGAACCTGCAAACACTGACTACCTACTCGGCTTCAGGGAAACATTCTGCTTGAATTAAACTACGCGTAAAAAAAAAAGAGGCGTTAATGGTATTCTTGCATTCAAGCAGACGTCTTCAAACATCTTCTGTTTTAGTTTCTAAATTCATTTGTCTGCCAATTAATTATTAAAATTTTTTATTCAGACGTTAATTTTAAAGATTTTTTTTTTTTTTGTTGAATAAATAAAAAAAAAAAAAATTTTATTATTTTATTATTTATATGGTTTTAATGGTTGTTTACGATAAGTATCCTTGTTATTATTGTTGTTGTTTCGTCTTTTTTTTTTTAAGTTTTTATTTAAGGTGGTTATGGTTGTGATAGGATGTTGGTTGTGTGTTATTTACTTGATTATCATTAGTTATATATTGTTTTCAATTGTTTAATGATTAATGTCTGCTAATATTTTCTTATTTTTTCTTTTTTTTTATTAATTAAAAATTTTGTTTAACTTTGCTTTTTTTGCGTTCGATTTTATTTTTTATTTTTTTTTATTTATAACTACTTGTAAAATTTTTGCAAATGTTTTTTTAATATTATTGTTTATTGTTTGTTTTCTTGTTTCTTTGTTTGTTTGTATTAAGAAAAAATTTGTCTAAAGCTAAAATACGAACTTCTTCAATTTTCTATTTATTTGAATTATTTTTTAGTTTCATTTCTTTTGTTGTTTTCTATGGATAAGGATATAACTATTTTTTGGATGTTTCAATTTTTCTCTTCTTCTCTTTTCCTTTTTTCTTTTTTTTTGGTTTGTATTGTTTATAATGTTATTATTTATTTTATTTTTTTTTTATATATCGATTTGCACCATTGTTTTATTATGATTTTTTTTTTTTTAAACTTTTATTATATATTTAATTTCATTCTTCTGAAAGAGTCTTCACAGTTTCTTGTGGTTTAAAAAAGAAAAGAAAAAAAATGTTCCTTTTTTTTGTTTTTACTTTGAAAAGATATTGAAAAAAGAATTAAAATTCATTCTTCGTTCGAAAGTAATGAAATGCTATTGTTTGTAACGTCGAATTCTCTCACTGGAATTAGAATAAATATATTTTAAATTAATCGACATATTAGTTAGTAAACACAAAAAAAACAAAAAACCAAAAAAATAGCAAACTCTGTATACAATTTATTATATAAGCTTTGGAAAAAAAAAAAGAAAAGGAAACGAAGCAATTCGTTTGAAATTTCTTCAATATTCACCACTTTTACACAATTGCAGGGAGAGAAGGTCCTTCAAGTTTTTTTATACAAATTTTCGTCAACAATATTTCACGTACGAACTTCCCTGCAAACGGAATAAACGGCAGATGTTTCTCAATTCGAAACATTCGCAATCTTCCTATTTTCAGTGAAAACTTTTTCCTTTGTTTTCTGATTCTTTATTGAAACGCAGTGATAAATGGACACAGCTAAAAGAAATCACATTTGCACATATAAAAAGCCATAACAAATGATTTATAAAAAATTTTTTTTTTGAATCAATTTAAGCTGGGGTGTCCGTCTGTCCGCCTGCTGTCTATCCATATCTTTAGCGCAATTTTTGAGATATTTTCTGATTAAATTCGGTACAGCGATATCGTTTAGCTCAAGGGCCAGAGCTATTGAAAAAGCTTCAATTTGAACCAATTTTTCGACCACTTTCCACATAACTGCTTTTCAAAATAAGAATAACTGTATTAATATTAAGCGAAGCGTTGTAGGGTATTTAATGGTAGGCCTTGTCAAACTGCAATGTTTTATTTGTTGTTTGGAAGAATATGGAAGACTTTATTTATTGCACAGAAAACTTGGGCAATCCTTCTTTATTCATAAACGTAACGTTTTTGTTTCAAACCCTAATATACCTTGGATTGAAACGACATCCCTTAAGGGATTGAAATCAAACATTAGGTTGAAAATCTCTACCATAGGCATGCAACGCATAAAACATATATACCATTTTTCTTTTGACGCCCACAAGCTATACAACATACAAAGGTAGTACATGCACCCAATCGAAAACATATAGTGAATGTATATGTAACGACCGATGTACGTGTGGGAGATTTATTATGCTAGCCTATGATCTTCACTAGCTTTATTGCTCGTTAACATGGATTCGGACGCCAGCTTGCCAAGGCAAAGGAAAGGTTCAAAAAGTCCCCTTTAAATGCTTTCTGACTATACTGAAGGCATAGACAATCAAAATGCTTTAGACCATGCTTCAGATCGGATGAAGGATGCCCGCTAAATTAAGCGGCTTAAACCGATAGGCGTTACATGTGTTGACGTAAACTTAAATGAGTCCAGAACCAAAAATCGCGATCGGATAAATTATATCTTAGGTTCTACTTTAACTACATGAACTGTATCAGACAATAAAAAAAAAATAAAAAAATTAACAATACAAAAGCTCTTTAGCCTTTATACTCTTAATAGAAAATCAAAATTAAACGCAGACAGGAAAAAATTGATTATCAAAACTATATTTAAATATTGCATGCTATATGCTGCTCCAGTTTGCTCTTCCATCGCTCCGATTGTCGTATTAAACAAGTGAAAACGTTAAGGTGGAACTCGGCTCACCATTAAATACAGTCACTCATACGACTATTATTCGGAATAAACTTTTGTAAGGAGAGTTGCCGAAAAAGTGGTTCGATTCGAACCAACTTCAATAGCGTTTTTCCTTAGTTCGTAATAGGCGTTTGTATCGAATTTCATCGAAATATTTCAAAAATTGCGGCCTGTAGTTTGAATGCAAAAGGACAAAACAGACGTACGGACAGACATGTCTACATTCGGAAATATTTTCTGACTCGATTGGTGGAACAAAAAGTGTCTAAGCCTATCTCAAATCCTTCTAAGTTTTGTATACATAGGCACAAACGTAGGTTTGCTTTCGACGCCCGACACCCAACATTCGTACTAAGGCAATAAACACTTGCTTGCTGCAAGCGATCAAATTTCTAAAAAAAAGCCATTTACGAATAAATTACTTGGAAATTTTATATCAAAAACTAAAATTTGTTGCGTCGCATCAACTCGAAAAAGAATTTTGAATTCTTTCTATTCTTCTATCTCTCAAATAATTCTGAAAAATACATATTTATTTTTTTCGAAAAAGATTACACATACATACATTACAAAATTCGGACAAGCCTAAAGCTAAAAGGGCTTATGACACAATTCCAAACAAACGTGTGTGTGTGCCTACGTACATTATTGGATGATAACTTTATTTACTTCCATGCAATAGAAATTGAGATGAGCTAATATACTTCGAATCTTGTCTAAACTCGCACAATATCGTTATTTGCCATATTTCTGGCCGACTAATTAATGATGAGACCCATAAGTGACATAAGCATAAATTTTCAAGAGACCATAAGTGCTTGCTGCCCTTTTCAGAGACTTTTAGTTAAACCAAATGATATGCAAGTCCTGCAGTGCTTTAAGCAAATCTTCACCTCTATCTCTTTGACTATAGCTAATGAAAAACGCTTTCATCAGGGAAACATATTATACGTTATGCTTTTCCTACAACTAACTCGTGTATACATATATAACTTTTAGCATAAACGTGTATGTTTATCACTTTGTATACTATATATATATATATGGAATATACGTATATACATATATATTCACAAACACTCTCTATATATATATACACTCTATATATACATGTATATATAAATATATATATATATATATATAAGTGGCCTCGTAAGCGTATCGTCAAGTCTTTCATAAAACATTGACAAAGTGGTGGATATAAAGAGAAAATGAAATAAAAAAAAATTAAAAAGACAACAATTATAGCAAAAATTTCGCATGTTGTTGCTCATTGTTATAAATAAAATCATTAAAATTATTGTATGTACATATTATTAAGCTTTAAAAGATCTTTTTAATATTAAATATATATCTTATTAAGCAAATGTTTTGTTTTTTTTTTTTTTTGTTTTGTACAATTTTTTTATGCTAAATGAAAACGAGTTTTCTTTTCCATGAATTTTTTTTTTTTTTCTTTTTGTGTAATACATACATATATAAAAATGTATATAATTCGTTGAAAGCCGTAATAAAGTCTCATTTTTTGTTTCTTTCTTTCTGACTTTATTTCACTGCTTAAAAACGTAAATGTATATGCAAATTATTTTAAAAACAAATTTATATTAAATTATAGAAAAAAAAAGAGAGAAAAGAAAAACACTTTGATAAAATGGGAAGAAAAAGTTTAACGATCGTCAGCAGAATACTAATGTTATTTATATTTAGATAACGATATAATCGCAATACAAAAATTTAATACATGATTTTCTAAGGGACTTTCATTGACTCAATAATAATAGTTATCGGTAAAAATGAGAAAAGCAAATGAACACCAAGAGCTGAGATCGTACTAGCAAAGCTGAAATGAAAATTGCAATGAATAGAAGAAAGCAATAAACACTTTGCTTCACTTTCGTTTATTTTATGCCTTCCTCCTAATCCAATTCCCATTTGCTTTCCTATAAAAACCTAACCATTGCACGATATCCGTCTAGAAGAGGCCAATATACATGTAGCTCTGGATAACATATATTGCACTAAAAAAATAAATGTATATCTATATACACATATATACATAGATTTGTATAAGGAAAATGTACACATATATAGAGGAACTAGACAGTGGATGGCTGACAGGGAAACGTTAAGCGAAAGAGAAATATAGAAGAGTTATTAAGTGAATTATTTTAAACGCAGTTGTAAAGTCTTGCAGTTTCTCACACACACACACGTTCGAATTACTTTCTAATAAACATGTATAAAAAAAACTATCTAAAAACATTATGATAAGCCACTATTCATTATTAAATACCCTACATCACTTCGCCATTTATATAGGGACTTTTTAAAATAAGGCCTTATATGGGAAATGGCCGAAAAAGTGATCCGATCCGAACCGTATTCAATAGCATTCGTCCTTACACTAAATTAAAAATTGCGACCTATGGACTGAACACAGCAATGAAAAAAGAACAGAAGAAGACGGATAAGAATAACTTTCTGGATCGATCGGTATAATAAAAGGAAATCCTCCCTGATGTGGGAAATATTATTGAAAACGTATACTAAGAAATTTTGCCATTTTGAGATTGAAAGCAAAGTGCAGATCAAAGGAAATTTAGAATGCCTTTAGAAATACTACTACCACTTAGCCACTTTTGTTGAGTAATTTTGAAAATAAAAATTTTCTTCCATATAATGGCTTTTGTGGATCAATACGAACATTTTTACGTGCTCGGTTATCAGATGGACAGACAAACTTGGAACTATTCATGTGATGATTCAGAGTCAATAAGTATAATAAAATGTTTTACATACATCTGCACTCTGTACCATAAGTGGTGTAGGGTGACAACAATGACATCATGTACTCGGCATACGTAAGCCTTTAATTTCAAGAAAGACCGATAACACAACGGATCGCTTCGTAATTAATAATACACTCTTACCGCTAGCAATGGCAGAACGTTTTACTTTTTGGTTATTAAAGGGCCAGCGCCTTAATCGCATACATTTAGCAAAGTCTCGGAAGGCAATCTTCTTATCAAGAGTATACCAAGGGTGAGCAAGTAGTGAGGAATTACTTTCTTTTGCCTAATGTATGACTTCTGTTTGCAAATGGCTGAACACAACAATTTATCACTTGGTCGGGAAGAGAATTTCGGAAAATCTCGGAAGACTCTGCCATATAGCAAAGATCTTTCAACCTGATGCTTTCTTAGCCTAAACAAGAATAACGTGACGTGACGATCGACTTCTTTCTTCAACTTTTTCTATTCATGAAGACAACTATTATGCCGACTACGGTGAAAAAAGAATGAAAAAAACGAAAATTAATTTCGAAACTATTCGAGTAAATAAAGGATGAAAAAGAACCGTTCTTTTTGTGTAGGTTACACAACTACTGGTACAAAAACTTGTTTCAATATATAAACATTTTTGCTTTTCTTCGTTCTACGGTAAACTAAAGACACATTTTAAAACTTAACTAAAAAGCGTTTAAAACATTCAACCCATAAGTAACTAAATATATTACGTTCTGCTCTTTTTTCTTCAAATTATTTTTGAAAGGTACTTTTTTCTTCTTTCTTTTTAAAGAACAACCTTCTTTTTCGTCATAATTATGAAAAGGAAATGAAATGAATAGAGAGAGAGAGAGAGAGAGAGAGAGAGAGAGAGAGAGAGAGAGAGAGAGAGAGATAGAGATAAAAGAAACAACCATATATGGGATTAGCAGCAACAACAACATCAAAACATCGTAGATAATTTATCAATAAAAAAAAAATAAAAAAAAAATAAAAAAAATAAATGAATAAAATAAAGAAAATGCAAGAGAAAAAAAGGATATGTTCACAGTTTACTGAAAATGAAAAAGTCGATAATAATAAAAATAAGAGCAAAAGAAAAACAACAATTAGACCACACAAGCTGAGAAAACTCCCATTACACGTCAGCCAAGATCTTGCTGCTGTTCAGTTCGATCTGAACGGTAAATGGCAGCACGATAACTATACCTGTTTCCAGTAGTTTGATGCTGTGTTGTTGTTGGTGATTGCTGTTGCTGTTGCTGTTGCTGTAAAGTTTGTTGTTGCGTGGTTATAATACTATTTGTGGTAACGGTTACTGAAGATTGCGGTTGCAGTCGTTTAGGAAATTTATCGGAGTCCTCATCTAATGGATTTGTTTGCTGTTGCTGCTGCTGCTGTTGCTGTTGTTGTTGTTGCAATTCCATTTGTTGCTGATCAGCTAATAATTTAGCACTCAAAATGGATACATACGCCTTATACCGACGTAACTTTTCAAAAGAAAAACGAACAGCATTCGTAAGACAGACAAATAACATTTCATAATTAACTTACCTCATATTGCAAATAATTCTCTTTTTCTTTGTAATTCTGTAAAGCCAAACCTTTACTAGGTATCGGTCCTTTGCGATGTTCCATCAACGAATTCTCCAACTGATCCAATTGCTGTTCATGTGACTCCAACTGCTCTTTCTGTTAATCAAACGAAGGAATGTTAAAAATGAATATAAATGTCATCTAAGTCGGCTAACCATTAACAGCTTGGTATGTGTACTGGGCAGCAAAGGACGCTGAAAACGTTTCTGGCTACCTACACCGCCCTCCAAAGGTGGTGCAGAATAGGCCGCGCATACAAAATTAATAGTCTCTACCCACGATTGCAGCTCCTTAGAATCGCTTGTTTGAAAGAGATATTCAGCCTGATCGGCGGTTTGTAAACGAAATACATGTTGTTTTTTGGTATAATCAGACGCCTTAGTAGCCAGAGCATGATGAATTCTAATGGCATTATGAAGATTGTCAGACATCTATAAAATAAAAAGGGACAATTGAAAAATAGTATATATATATATATATATATATGCACATATATATATGTATAAACTTACTTGACTTTTACGAAAACCATGCTCATCTTTATGCAAATATAATACCAAATCCCTGAGTGTACAATAAAACATTTTCCAAGAACGTTTTCCGAAAGGAGCTAAATGGATGAAATGAAAACATTACAATCTGGCAGTGCGGGCCATTAACTTAGCATTCCCTACACCGCTTCGCCAAATACAACCCTGCACTTACTTTCGTAATCAAATACTGAAAACTTTATCTTATTTCCACGTAATGGCATACCCTTCCTTGAAAGCGTTGCTTCCAAAAAATAGGTCCAGATAGTCCAAAGTTACTACATCCAAATTTGATGTTAAATGACTAATGTATTATGGGTCAATTTTGTTTCCTTATACTATTCATGGCAGCCTTCTTCATATAAGAGGGGGGGACCCAAAATAAAGACTGACGTGGTCCATATTTTATCAAAACTCATTTTATTGTCGAATCAAAAACAAAACATGCTTCCTCACTTGATCATTATAAAACTCTCATATGTGATGTGATTCAGAAGACCTATGTGGTCGCAACAGGAAACTGTTAAATCTGATGTGTGGAACTGTTCTTGTCGTCGTAACGAGGATACTGTAAAAATTTGATGTCAGAAATTGCTCTTGTGGGCATGTTTTTGTCATGCAATATTAAAAATCAAGTTCTTTCACAGGAACCCTTGCATAGGATGTGATCCACAAAATTCACTTAGATGATTCAAATTTATTAGATTTAATTCTCATATCAAATTACTATTATGGATCCATTTCCCTCACGAATTATTAATTAATGATTAGATTTGTTTGACATAAAAAAGTTGAATATTCCTGGGAACGATTATGTAGAGAAGGCTTCAAAAAATCGGTCCTCGACTTGGACTCGGACTTGATTTTGACCTGGTTTTACCAAAAGACCTTAACAAAATAAATCTTTGTATGGAAAATGACCGAAGTAGTCGTCCAAGGCAAACCATTTTTAGTGATGTTCATCTGTGTACGCATTAGTGTACGTAGACAGACTCTTGGAAGCTGCATGCACGTGCATAACTTTCATAAACTCTGTACTATAAATGATGATTAGTATAAACATTTCGATTTCCTTTCCTTTTTATCCTATACTACGTGTGATAATTACACACACAGGAATGGTTGAGGAAGATGCACCTTTTCTTATAACAGCCAATCAAGTTGAAAAGCTGTTGGCCGCCTATCCACTTAATATAATTGTTCAATTTATGGGACGGAATTTTTGCAGATATTTTCAGAAAATTTGGCAAAACATGAAGAATAATCTCACGGAAAATGGATAGAAGTAAGCCATTTTTTCAAAGACGACCGCTTATAGCGCTCTAATTTGGCAAAGTTTTCTCGAAGAAAAATCGGTATCCACTTGGATCATATCGGTACAGTTTTCGCCATCCCATCTATATAAAGATTCTTATGTAAAGCAAATCTTTACATGATATGAAGGGTAGATGCATTAGGCAAAGTGGTGTAAGCCATTCAGTGGTCGATCTTGCCGAGCGATAGAACATGATAATATAACTTGCTTCTTACTCTTTTTGTAGTTAGCATCGTAACAGCATTTACGCATAACGTAGCCTTTTTTATATTCAACAGCCGCCGATGATTCGGGAAGATCAAGGAATGGATTTTGTCCTATAAGACCACCAGAGGTTAAAATGCTTTGTTTGCTTTCAGTTAATTGCTTTTGCAAGTCAACCGCATCGTCATCGCTATAAAGAAAAGATTTAAAGCAAATTAATTAAGAGCTCGAAGATTTTTACGTAAGAGTACAAGTGAACATACAGCGCCCATTCCAAAGGCTGTGTTTTGATTGCCTGGTATAAATATTTGAGCACTTCCTTCGGAAAGTTATCGCCATCATTCAGTTCAGCTAAATTTTCAATAAATTCGGAACAAGTCATTTTCCGGCCAATATTCTGACCATGTAAGTCCGTGTTCAATAACATTATAGCACAGGTTAACGTATGTACGGCATCTGAAGGTAAAAATAATTTGAATGAAAAAAGGAAATGAAAAAAAAAAGGGAAAAATTCTTTATAAAGGAGTTTAATATTGATAGGAAGTTTCCGAAAATTAATTAAAACTCGATTCTACTTTAAAATGGAAATCGCTTTATAAACAATTCACTCCTTTCGATGTCCATCTCAGTCACATGTTTTAAAAACATCGAACATTACTTACGATGGGAAGCGTCATGCGCAGGAGTATTTATTGAAAGGCTTAAAGATCGGATGAAACACTTTGAGCATCTGCTCGAGTTTAGTGCTGACATTACTCATTATAATGGAAGAAGAAAGATCGAGAAAGTATTCATCTTTTTGAAATCACTTTCAAAAAATATTTAGCTTAGAAAAGAAGGATAGCAGATCGGATGAAACACTTTTAGCATCTGCTCGAGTTTAGTGCAGACATTACTCATTATAATGGAACAAGAAAGATCGGGAAAGTATTCGACTTTTTGAAATCACTTTCAAAAAATATTTAGATTAGAAAAGAAGGATAATAATAAAACAATTTTCATTCTCTTCGGGTGTTTTATGCGCCAAGGCTCACTATTATGATTTTCTTTTTTTGAGGTTAGGTTATATTTGTTTGAACGAGCGGCTTTCAACATTGTTGCCTTTCCAGGCCTGGCAAATGTTCCGATAATAAAAGCACATTTTATTTCTTTAAGGTCTTAATAACAATTTATTGTCGTCACAAACCTAGAGATTCTTGCAAGATTAAGAGCTAAAAGAGGTCTATCGGAATGTTCTATCCATTCCTAGTTTCTAGGTATGCTTCGTAATGGTTTATTCAGCTGAATCAAGGTGTTCTGCAATCTCCGATATTGTCAAAAAATGATTTTTCTCTAACGTGATCTTGACCGCATCGTTGCCGATCGGAAATGATCGGCCGGAGCATGGCTTATCAGAAATGTCGAAATCATCTACTTGAATGAATTTCTATAAGGAACTGCATCTACACCGAACAATTTCAATAAATTTTTATATGCTTCTGTAGCATTTCTTCCTCATTGGAGTTCGTGCAAAATAACACAGTGATAGTTCATTTACTTTGTCAACAGCAATGGGTACACTATCGCTTCACACTTAAGACTATCACTCAATTTTGTTTTAGTTATAATGCTGCGATAAAAATAGTGAGCTGGAACATGCACTAACGGAAACGGGCAGAACTTGATTGAAGGGAGTATTTTAATAGCGCAACGAATGATAAATACTTTTACAAACAAAACTTTTCTTCTTCTTCTCTCCCCTTTTAGATCCCTAGATTTCTTATCTTCCCCCCTTATCCTATCTTCCTTTCTTATCCTATCTTCCCCCCTCATCCTTTCTCCATCCCCCCAGCCCTCCGCACCGCCCGCCAACCTCTCTTTCTCTTCGCCTCTCTGTCCGTATTTCTCTAATTTGCTCGCAATATCTTGAACGTAATGGTCATCACAAAGTGAAACGGAAAGACTAGCATAAAAAAGTTGCTAAAAAAAAATGCAAATTTTTTCAAAATTTACTGTAAAAATGCCTTACCTTGAGAATTAAAAGAGCCCGGATTACAATCTAAATAACGTTTAGAAAAATGTACTAACACGCGTTCACGTTCTTGCGTTTCGCCTGATAACGAAAATTGTTGCAAAAATTCACGCAACGATAGATCTAAAGTCTTTTGCTCAAATGTGAAATATTTCAAGTATTCATCAGCTACCGCACGACTGAAATCATTGCTATTATGAAACAAAAAAATATAATAATAATAATAGTAATAATAATTAGGAAAAGCTCTTTAAAAGGAGGAGCAAAAAAAGATGATGTATTTTTACTTTTTACTAAGATGCCTGGAGACATCACTCTTTTTGAAACCATCAAGTGAATACAGTCTTTTAGCCAAACGTATAGCCGATGGCATATCTACAGCCTTGGGTGAATAATGATACGAATGCAGGGATTCCACATCGCTGCCATCGTCCGAAACAGGTGGCGAAGAGTCGCGTACTTCGTTTGTGCTCGCGATGGCATTGCCGAGTGTGGTGGCCAACGGTACATCTTCTGTTAATGTCGCCAAATCATCTTCGGAATCTTTCAATTCCGAATATAATGATTTGCCCGTAGTACCGTTATTATTATTATTATTGTTATTATTGTTATGATTACTATTGGCATTGGTTGTTACACTGTCAGCGCCTCGTACTTGTATAACTACTTTATGCTCTGATGATTTTTGTTGTTGTCTTTGTTGTTGACGCTGCACAGCCGCATCCGATACCAATATTGTTGAGTCCGAATCACTGGGATCACTAAGTACCATACCGCCTAAAAGATCACGAGAACTTAATAAATTATCATCGTCCTGATAATCAGGACTAGAAATATTTGATATAGCTTCAGAAACACTATGATCACCACCACCACCACCACCACTAGCAGTAACTACGTTACTGCTACTACCACCACCACTATTATTGCCGTTAGGACATTGCAATAAACCCATATTATTTGTTACTATCGTACCAGTGGGCGTTGAAGAGGTGACACCGCCATTACTAACAATCACATGTTGTTGATAGTGTTGTTGTTGATGTTGTTGTTGCTGTTGATGCTGCAAATGTCCATTATTATGACTAAAATTGCTGCCTATACCAAGGGCACCTTTTGAACCCGACGAAGACATAACCGAACTGGAAACAGAAGTGGGCGAAGCGGGACTACCAACCGAATTTTGAGGTGATGAACTTATTGAACTTGAATACGAATTGTGATGCGAATTATTGATACCGACATGATGGCTATAGCTGGTATTAGAATACTGTTGTTGTTGTTGTTGTTGCAATGCAGCCAATTGATGTGGTTGCAATGGAGCGTTATAAGTCCAAACTATACGATCACGATTCGAAGCCTGTTTATTTTGAATAGAAATTTTTGATATTAATTGGTATTTTTTATTTTTTAATTTTTTATTACGTGTTTTTTCGATAAGAAAATAATTTCAAAAATATAGAAATGTATAAAGCACTATTCTAGCGCTGTTTGATGATAACTAGATTTTTCAAAAAACAAATCTAAATTTGTATGTAAGGTACTAAATATCTCTTTTTTTCTTTTTTGGTTTTTTTTTTTTATTTTACAATTTTTTTTTGCCAATTATCCTAATCTCTTATTATTTGTTCATAATAATTCTTTTTCTTCAATTTATAGAAAATATAATGAAAAATGAAAGAAGAAAGGAAAAAAAAAGAAAACTTAAAAAAAAAGTCGGGAAGAAATTCAAATATTCTCAGAATTACTTATCGGTTAAATGTCATCTCTATACATATTTATGACAATTATTTCATAATTTTTCTCTATGTATTTACACGCGAGAGCTTTGTATTTAAGAAAAACTTTTTCTTCTAATTAATTTTTATTATTTTTTTTTCTTATTTTCAAAATAAAAATCATTTGATGTATAAAAAAGTGTATGGATTGCTTTGGTTGGCTCGTTAGTTAGTTGGTTGGTTGGCTAGTTGGGTGTTGTGATATGGATGTGCGACTATAATATATCAAAAATAGTAAGAAAATTGTCTAGACAACAATAACAATAATAATAATAATAATAATAATAATAAGAAAGGAAAAATCAAGAAAATCAAGCAAACATATTAAGCAGTTAGCAGTTATATTTTATTGACGTGCAGTACAAACAACAAACAAAAGTTCGGCATTTCATGCGATGAATGAAAAGGAAGTGAATTTAACAGGCAAGACATGCACAAAATGCTTTTGACAATATGAAGGTGATATGCACTGTGTGTTTGTATATAAGTAATAATAATAATAATAATAATAATAAGAAAGAAAAGAAAAAATAAAATAGAATGTTGCAGCGTAGAAGGAGAAATGAACAAAAAAAAAAAAAAAAAAAAAAAATAAAAGAGTAAAAAAATAAAAAAAAAAAAAAAAAAAAAAAAAAAAAACCTTAAACCGGATAAAAAATTCAAAACTCGGTTTTTGCAACGTTTTTTTGAGTGGACATATAAGCCACATGCCTTTTTGGCTTAGTCCAAAAACAAAAAACAACAACCAGCGTATTGCGTTGAGATTAACGGTCTGATGCCTCAAAAAAAAAAAAAAATTAATAGAAAAATCCAGAGAGAGAGAGAAGAGCTAAAGACCGTCATTATTGCGCCAATTTTTCAAAACTTGCAATGGATTCAAAATTGACATTGGCTCGAAGGTATCTGAATCATATAATGCTTCCGGGCCAAATACTAATTCCTTTGATTTCTTTTTTAACCCTCCGTGAGTATAAAAGATTTTAATTTCAAGCCACTCCTTTTTTTCTCTCAACAATATCCCCAATAATGGATTCAGAGTTTTCTATTGCATTTTAAAAGAATCTTGAATTTTGCATATAAAACATAGGCACAAGTGCACAAGAGCGAAATGCCTATTCTTTCTGACGAAAAAAATGCTTGAACGTCATAAGGACGATAAAAAGGTGATTTACTCAAAGTGCACTTCAATCATTTTTCACAATTTGTGTGGATTCTTCGGCTTTTACCGCCAACCAAGCATCGAATCATTTTTTCAAACCTCCACGCATATCGCGCCCAGCGAATGCGTGAACTAAGGGTTCACCTGGTGAGCAGATCCCACTTCTCATTCCGATCAGGGAACGTCTTTCGCATTCTTCGAAAAAAAAATTCCGTCCACAACTGCTCTGCCTATCGCAAAAATGACACAGCGCAAAAACATCTTCACCTTGTCACTCAGGTGTCTTTAACACTTGTTGACGATGCAACCAAATTCCATGTACGTCAAATCTTCATAAAGCGCGTTAAGGTGCCATCTATTTGCCAAATCCGCAGTTCAAATTGATACATCTGTTGGTATATAATGTTCATCGGGTCTACACTCCGATTCTTGTAAATATAATAGAAAAATCAATCCTCAGTGAGCAGCTACTAGTTCTATTCCGGAAAGACCTCGAATTTCGCTCGTAATATTATACGAACTATATATAAATAACTATAGATTCATCGGCAGTAAAAGCAAAAGTAATGATATATGTAAAAACAGGCTTGAGCTATCACGCCGTTTATGGGTATTTAGATTTAAGTGCATTATCGAATTTCTAATCAAAAGTCAGTGCCCAGCCTAATACAAATCCAGTATAGCCTTATTAATGTTGAGATTGCAATAAAAGCAAAACGCGGCCGAGCAACTTACATCGATATATTTATGAAGCGGCGATTCTAACTAACCCTTACCGGAGCAAAAAAACCTCTGTCTAAACGTATGAAGCAGTTTGGACTCAGACGTATATTGAGGATTTTGTAGTGATAAGGCATTATTGATGATCGTCTCAGGTCGCGATAAGAGCAATAATAATATTCCCCTTCATCAACATTAGATATATAAGACCGAATTTAGAAAAAGGGCCAGAATCTCACATCTCTTACATCTGGTATAGGGATGTGATGTATAAATCCATCGTTCTATAAATGAAAAAATAGTTATATAGTGTTGGTAGACACATACTATCGCATTTGAGAAATAATTTTTATCAAAACTAATATATATATAGTTATGTAATTAATTTCATTTCAAAAGCCTGAGGTCGGAATTCAGTATTAAGCCTATCAAGAACACGAAGAAGAATGTAAGAATAGCGAAGACCAAGCGGGTCCAGTTTTCAGGGCGTATAGAGTTTACTTTGGTCATGGCTATGGTGTGTGTTCAGTCAGACGAGGGTATAACAGTTACCAATTGGACAAACACTTACGAGGCAGCGGCCAGCACATCCCTGTCTTTATCTCTTTCGTTTTCTTCACATCGTTGTAACTGTCACCGTGTTACAGGAAAAGACACACACTCGCTTTCTGTTTCCTCACTTCTTCACTCGCACTCGCTTTCTGTTTCCTCATCTCTTTCCTCACTTCTGTGTGACTGTTACCGCGTTATGGGTACAGGCACACACTCACTAGCCAGCAATCACCACATTCCTATCTCTTTCTGTTGCCTCAGTTCCGTTTGACCGTCACAAACGGTAACTTATTTATCAAATAAAAATATAAATATATATATATATATATATATATATATATATAACCGACTAACTGTATCCCAGCATAAATTCAGGAATTATGACAATATTTACTATTTTTTTACTGTTGACATTATACCCAAAAAAAAAAAAAAATTTTCCTAAATTTAAAGGCTTTTCGAAAAACTTACTTTTTAAAAGCTTAACTTGTTTTAATTAAACGAAACCAAGGCAGTATAACAAAAAAATATATTGCATCTTGACCGAATTTTATGGTTCAAGCAACTTTTGCGTAAATTGTATTGTACAGAGGTTTACACACTTCTACGGTGCTACATAAACAATATCAAAGAATTTCAGAAACAAAAAAAAAAAAAAAAAAATCCTAAACACTGACGTGGAACAACATTCTATTTAATTTGGAGAATAAAAAAGAAAAGAGAAAAAGAACTAAAGTTTGTAATAACAAAAAAAACAAAAAAAAAAAAAAAGTTTTCAAAAAAAAAATAGTCGATTCATACCGACATGCAAATACCCTAAACCATATTGTATAATAGTTGACTATGATTTCTTGTCTCCGCGCCTTTAAAGCTATTCAGTAATTTTAATTAATTACGACCGACTTTGAAAGAATTCTGCTCGGTTCAGTTTAGGAGGAAAAATGCGGCGTCTAGTGGAAAACAGTGTTCACTCACTCATTTTGCTTCTTCTGATTAATTTCCATTTACATAAAAATGGTCGAAGAAAACTCGACAATCTAAGCGCGGAAACGGAAACTGATCAAGCATATAACCAATTAATTTTCATCACAGAAATTATGATAGCATTTATTATTTCCTCCAGAAATTTATTTTTAAAAAATACGCCTGAGTGGCCGAGTGGGTAGAAGGTGTCGAATAATAACTCAGTGATCGTGGATTCAAATTTCAAGTGCAGTAGAGGTTTTAATAAAGCTGAAAGCCTTAGATGATATTGCTCCAAAACTTTACTCTTAGAATTTATTTCTTCTCCGACTAACCTAATAAGAATAATTATATAATAAAACTTTATTTTGAGAAGTTCTATCATCTTTTTGGTTTCATTTAGAGCAATCACATAAAAAGTGTAAGAAAACGATGTTGATATTAACAACTAATGTATGACTGTACATTTCCTTATCTTGAAGATGTGAACAATATTTTCGGGCAAAGTAAGAATTGTTTGAAAATTTTACGCCTCTATACTTAAAAAATCGTAATGAGAAGTTTTCCATAGACAAGACTGTCTCCTCTCTTCGCTTTTGTTAGACGGATTGAACCTCTGCTTAAAATAATTAAGAATAAGGAGAGGTAAGTTCAATTGCAAGCTAGAGAAGCAAGCGCTAGCCCATTAGCAATGAGTTCCTTATCTTGTGGTGATTTCTAAATGCAATGCGAACAAAGCCAAGTGAGCGAGTGAGAGAGATTATTAGAGAATGCAAAGATATGAAAGATGTGAAGAATGATATTTAATCGACAGTCTTTTCGAGAATTAATGCAATAAGAGGAAAGTATTCCATTTTTGCTTGCCCTTGCTTTAAGCTATTTTTGGAAAGACAGAGCGGAATCTCCTAGTCTTTTAGAACTGCAGTAATAATCACTTTGCAGAGAAAAAATATGGAACTAAAGCTAGTGCTTTCTATTGTAATTGATTATAAACATGCCTTTAGCTTCTTTTTGTCGGGCAGTTAGGCAAGAGGTGCCGTGTTTGACATTCATAGGAGTCCTAAAAATCAAATCCTCCTAGACACATGGAAAGTTAAACCTCGCTATGGCTGTTAGGTTATTAGAGCTTTCATGTCAGACAGCTAGGTAAGGCAATGTGCGCGACGTTCGCAGCAGTCCCAAGAATGAAATACCCTACGGCGGCTAGATCCTTAGCGAGTCCATGTGAAATACATCTAAACGTATGCAAAGTCATAAATCTGCCTTAACCTAAGATCTAAAGATAAACAGTAATCTATAAAAAATCCTGCTTCCTGCAATCTACTAATTATTCGTCATAATTGGAAGACTAATAATTCCTAATCGTGCTAAAGCAAATATAATCGATTAAAAAGGAGGCATTTAAATTCCGTTTCATACGTGGTAAAAGATAAAAACCGTGTAAATGTAGAATTAAATTGATTTAGAAAATGGAAAAGAAATAAATTTGCAAAATTTATTGAGAATTGACAAACAGGCTACAAAGCGGATCGACTTCGCGTTGTTGATAAAAAAAAATTGAAGTTGAACTTTTCTTGTCTTTTTTTTTTTTTTTTTTTTTTTTTTTTTTTGAAACTATGTCCGTCCGTCCACAAGCGATGTAGGGTATTGAAAAATCTATGACAAAATTGATTATCTGACATTTAGCTTGCTTACTCTACCAACATATGTATGTACATATATATGTATGCATGACGTTTTATATACACATTAAAATGTTTTTTAGAAATGTATGTAAGTTTTTGGTTTTTAGAGTTTGTTTGAGAAAAAGTTGAAACACAGCAACCTTTTGTAAGCACAAAGAGTTTGTGGTAGCATAAGTTTGTAAACTTGTAGAGATAGTAGTAATAGTTGCTGCTGTTGTTGTCGTTGTCGTTGTTATTGCTGCTGTTATTGGTATTGCTGCCATGTCCGGGGACGATTCCATTATAGCAGCAGTGGTTATAACTGATGTTGACTCCCATCCAGTGCTTGCTATTATCGATGATGATGTTGTTGTTAACGCTGCAGTTACCGGTAAAGTTGTAGCTAAAGTTGAGATTGGCGTTGGCGTTGGCGTTGACGTTATAATAATACGCACTTTACGACGTCGCTTATTGAATATATCGCGTTGACTATGGGCTTCCGGTGAAGCGCAGAGTTGATTCGAGGCAATTTTCTTATTATTTATATTCAAACAATTACTGCTGTTGTTGTTATTGTTGTTCTTGTTGTTATTTTTGGTTTTGTTGTTCTTGCTATTCTTATTGCTATTATTACAATTATTATATTTTGTTCTTTGTATGATAGTTTTGGAAGAACTTGCTGTTGATGATGATTGCTGCTAAAATTAAGCAAAAGAAACGAAAAAAAAAACAACAACAACAAAGAAACGCTCATAGACGTACGTAGATGCACGCACACACCATACAAAAGCAAAAAAAAAAAGAAAACACACAAACACACAAACACACACATACACACACAAGTGCGCAAACACGCACACACAACCATACGTAGACATTGTTTTTTTTTATATGTAATGTAATCATACAATTAATTCCAAAAAAAAAAAGAAAAAGAAAAACAAAACATAAGTAGATAACAGGACGAAAGGAAGAAACAGATGATACAGATAGAAAGAAAAAAGTCTTAATAAAATATTTAAAAAACATTTTCAAGAAATATCATAAAAATTATTATTAATTACGATATCAAACTATTGGAATTAAATGGTGAGAGAGAGAGAGAGAGAGAGAGAGAATGTTTGGGGTCGTGTGGTAGGAATTAGAGGAACAAACGTAAGCACTTTAAAAGAAAACACCAACAACTACATACTTAACGAGGAATGATAATCAATTCTACGGGTTTTTGAGGTTTTTTCTTGGAATTCTTCAAATTTTACATATATATATGTATATATATAAATAACACACAATTCAACATCAACTATGTCCACAGCAAACAACAACATCTATAGAAATGTAACAAAAAAAAAATAAAAAAAACTAAATACTAAATAAAAGCAACAACAAATTTTAATTGGAAAAAAATATTTTTTAAAACATTGTTTTTTTTTTTCTTTCGTTTTGTTTTTTTGTTATTTTTATTTAAGTTATTATTATTGTTGCACAATTGAAAGAAGAAATAAAAATTGTAAGCGGAAATTATTTGTTTGAAAGTTGAAAAACAAAACTAAATAAACTTTAAACTAAATATAATATAATTTATTTCAAACTTTTATTTATTTGTAAATTTTGTATTACATTATTTGCCGGCTCTCTGCAGTCTCGTAGTAGGTGTGGGTGTGCGGTAATTCGTTCATACATTTGCTTAAGTGCTTCTTTTTTTCTTACGTAGGTAGGTAGGAAAAACTCACACAATAATACGCTATAGTGAGTCTTTTTTTACAAAGGCGCCCCATTTTCATTTGTTTTTCTATTTAAAGGTTAAGTCATGTGATACTTTATTTTTATATTCCTTTGACGTTTCACATCTTGTCAAAGTCTACAATTGAATTATATGCAATTATAATCTCCAAGGACTTGATATCGCGGTACGTAATTTACAGTACGCTCAGCCTCATCGAGATAATCATCAACAACATTGGACATGAAGGAAATTATTATTTAAATTACAATTATATCTCATTTAAGCATAGGTATGGAGAAAGCTTCATCCAAAAAAAAAAAAAAAAACTCGATGACTCGAGTCGATGACACCAGAAGAGAATCAATTTAAAAATCTTAACATTGCCAGGATGCCAGAATATACAATCGGCTCCATGTCTGATGGTTAAGCCAATAAATTTTTTATCCTACGTTCAACTCTTGCCCGTACTCTATTTGCTTGTACTTTCGCATTTTTTACTTTCAGCTTTTTTTATACAATTTTGTATTTACTTGAAGATATAATTCATCCCCGTTTATTAAACGATCGCCATTGCCACACTTTCCTTACCTTTTCAAAAAAAAGGTCTAACTTTTTATATGGTAATGGCAAAAATAAACTCTTTTCGGTTTCTCCCAGTGTGGGCATTTGCTATTTTTTTAGTAAGGACTCTCTCTAGTGACTTTATGTGGATACCTGGCGACAAAAAACTAAAAAAAACACTTGCCCTTACACCTTACAAAGCGTAAGTGTTTCTAGTGACTTTGTATAAATACCTACCGATAAAAATCATTTAGATTTACACCTTGCAATGTAACTGTCACTAATGACTCTATGTAAATATCTACGAATAAAAACAAGACTTATTCTTGTACATTGCAAAGTAAATGTCTTTAGTAAATTAAGTAAGTAGTAAGACTTATTTTTGCACTTTACAAAATAAATGTCTCTGGTGACTTTGTGAATATACCTGTCGATAAAAAACATTTATGCTTACACCGTGCAAGGTAATTGTCTCTAGTGACTCTATGTGAATACCTAGAGTAATGCCACAATATTCGAGAGAGCCGGGAAGAAGGCATTCCCCACGCCGGCATTCTTTCAAGGCGAAAATTTACACGAAGCGAAATATTTCCGGTTGTTCCGGTCTAAAGCGGGACTCTTAGATTTCGAGTGCCATCTAATTTCCCGCCCATAGGTTTTCAATATACCAACACAAATATTTACATAGCAATGCTATGATCTATAGATTGTCATTAATACAAGAACTTGTTAACCCCTACAGTAGCGCGATTATATGGAAAAGAAGCTTGCAAACAGCAATCTTCCGATTCTTTCGAAGAATTTCGCGTCGACGGTCATCTAGCCAATTAACAGCGTTAAATATATATCAACTTTGTCAGCATGTTTTGTAGGTGGCGGTAGCAATGAGACCAAATTATATCGTCGACAAAGAGAAGTGAAATAATAAGTCGAGATGAAGGGAATACAAGATTGAAAAGCGCTCTTTAAAACACGCTCACTTGAATCAAGCAAAACAAGTTCGCTTCATGAAGAAACCACATGATCCACTCTCTAATAAAAGAAAACCTTAACGCCTGGAAATCATTCCTTCCCTGTTTCGCAGCGATAAGAAGCGCTTATTACGATATCAATGTAAAGATGTAGTAATGGATATATTGTTTATCTCTTCCGGCACACAATTTTTTCCTAATCTATCTGACTGAGTGTGATTTCCGTTCAAGCTATCCGGAAAAGCAGAAAAAGTGATGTAAGATGAGCACGTGGGGGATGATAGCACATTCCACCGCAATGCTTCTAAGATTTCTCGATGAATTTTCCCCTATGGGTGTAAAAGCCATCATTTTCGAATATCACGAAAATTTTTAACATATTGTCCTTGTTTGTAGATTAATTGATAACGTTGCTGAATGACTGGCTCGTCGTTTGGTTTCGGGGCCAACCATTAATGCATTACGTAGGTTATGTTAACGATTCTCCTAATCTTCGTAAAGTATGTTTCGACGTCAGGCTTAGTAAGGTATCCATGGTTCGCAATCTATCATCAGTACTTACCAGCACTAGCATTCAAGTTAAAAGGGGAAGTAATCCTTTGCAAATTTCGACTTTTTGTTCCTTTTTTTTTTGTATAAAGTTCCATTTATTTTCAACTTTCATACATGACGTTGTGCATGCCTAAGTGTGGGGTAGCTTGTGCACATAAGCGGAATAATTTATGCGCCTAAGTAATAATTTATATAATTTATCGGGATAAAGAATCACATCGTTGCGTATGGAATAAAGATAATAAATACTCTGACGCGATATTGATAGTTCAAAGTTTGGTAAATTACCTACGACTCATCCCTTGAAAAAAAATCAAGGGGAAATTATTTTTATACTTGATTTGTATTTTTAATGCATGTCTGTCTCTGGGTAAAAGCTTTATGGTCATTGACTTGAGTTATATTTGCTATTCTACTACTTCAGGTTAGTAAAAAGCGAAATTTTTTAGATATCGCTCTGGGAGAATATTTATGAAACAGTGTCGAGTGTCATTAAGAAGCCGATCATTTTGTTTTTCTTAACTCCCCCAGTAGAATAGCAATACTTCGCATCGGTTTTGCAATTTGCATAGAAATTTTCATTATTAATTTTAATAATTTTATATATATATATTTTATATATATATATTTTATTTACATATATATATATATATATATATTCATCTAAGGATCTTTACAAAGTGAGTCATCTTTGTATATATATACATACATACATACCTATTGGTCATATTCTCTATAACATTTTTATTTATAATTCTCTAACACATAACACACACGCATTCATATAACGAAAAGAAAAAGTCTATATAATTGAAATAATAATATCTTCATCTCTCAACTTACCTGAGAGTCTTCCGAATCTTGTCGTGTATCTAGTAGGGTGTTTAGTGAACTGTTAACATCTTCATCTATATCAATGGGTATGACGGCAGCCATACCTTCGCGTTGTATTTGCTGTAAATGATCTTCTGATTTACTGGTACGAAAGCCAGCCGAATCACATTTGCGCACAATGCCATTGTGGCGACGTATCACAACACCTGTTGAATTACAATCAACACCCACGGCACCGCCAACTAAATTGGAAGGTTCAGGACTGGTCGGTACAGAATTGGCAGTTTCCTTATCAATTAGGGGAGTGGATAGGGAAATTGGCGACGTGGGCACTGAGAATGAAGTTTCATCTTGTGAGGTATTAGCACCACCACCGC
This sequence comes from Glossina fuscipes, assembly GCF_014805625.2. NCBI lineage: Eukaryota > Metazoa > Arthropoda > Insecta > Diptera > Glossinidae > Glossina > Glossina fuscipes. The sequence goes on along the minus strand of NW_023998455.1, from coordinate 2,167,395 downwards.
CGCCTCCGCCACCGCCACCAGCACCGCCGGCACTGATCACTCCCCCTACGGTGGCAGAAGATGATGACGAACCTGAACTTCGGGGATTTCGGGCACAATCGACAGCGTCTTGATGAGCGCGGACTTTGTAACGTAAGGCAGCTTTTTGTTTTAAGGCATTCAAACGTTGTTTCGTTGATGCGGAGCCTAAAGAATTGTTCGAATAATCCTCATCTTCATGATCCACATCATCATCATCATCATCGTCGCCGTATTGCATTAAACATTGACGATCGCTAGCCTCATCATCGGCTCCTCCACCGCCGCCACTATTATAGGTCTCTAAATTTGTAATATCATAGTTGGTTTGATCTTCTTCATTTTCTTCATCTCCATAATCGGGAGGTTGTCGTTCATAGTATTCTGCATTTTCATCGGCCTCATCTTCATTTTGATAATAATCGTAACTTCGTTGCTTTTGCTGCATTTGTTGTTGATGGCGATATCGCTGTTTTTGTTGATGATATTGCTTTTGTCGTCGTTGCTGTAATATTTGATGACCAACTTCTTGCTCGTCCCCCTCCTTCTCTTCATCGTCTCTTTCGAGTTCTTCGCACATTAATAAAGTGTCGTTGGTAAGCGAATCTTTACGATTATTGTAACTGTTATTAAAGCTATCACGTTGTTGTTGTTGTTGTTGTTGTTGATGGTTTGCTTGCATTTGAGCGGACTTACGTAAACGGCACTTATTCCCCGAATCGGTGCTAGCTGTGTGCGTGGGCGAGTCAACTGACGATGAAGAAGTTGGTGACGATTCCCCTGAGGCTTTTGGTGCTAAGGCTCCATTTGGTCTTACAGCAGTCGGTCGGTTGGGCGAGTCTCTTAGGCTATCAACCTTTTTGGCATGAGCCGGCAAAAGATTGCTGCTTTGCGGTGTTCGCGAGAGATTTAAAATTAAATCACCCGTCATCATGTAGGCCTCAAAGCGAGGAGCTTTTGTTGGTTGCGGTGGAGCTGATATGGGTTCGGAATCTTTCTCTTCCGATAATTGAGTGCGCTGTAATCGACTATTGCTGCCACTATAGCTGTTCGAATGCTGTAAACCTAATTGTGACGTATTACCGTTAATATTTGACGCAACAGCGTTCGCAGCAACGCAAGCACCACCTATGCCGGCTTTGGTGGGAATTTGGGAAGGACGCGGTCGCTTATGCTGAGGCGAGTGCTGAGCCGAATTAGGCTTTTGGGGGCATTTTACGGCTTGTGGAATGCGTGAGGGGCGACCAGTTGGCGATGTGGCGGTATGAGAAACGGCAGTCGTGGCATAACAGGCAGGCGTTCCGTCTACCAACTGAAATTTAGCCGATGAAGTTGAGGAACTGCGACTATGATTAGCTGACGTAGAGGTGTTAATTTGATGGCGTTGAGGCAAGTTTGCGGACGAAGCCGCCGTTGACGCTGTTGTATTTGAGGGCGATCTATAACGTGAGGCGGGTGAAGTCGTCGTTGAACTACTTGCGGCCACTGGCGCGGGAGTTGCCGAAGGAGAATTCGTTTGATAATTGTGCGTTTGTTCGTATTGTTGCAATGTTGGAGATGATCTTTTGGCAGCTTCGGCAGAGTGTATAGGTGAAGAGCTATGATAATCGTAATTATTATGAGATTCAGTTTCAATATAATGAGGACTCTTGGTTTGGGCCAATTGTTCCTTAATGCGAGCTTTTAATTTTGGATCTGTTAAGCGAATAGTAGAAAAATGTTATGGTGTCAATAAAGGAAGGAAGACTCGTTTTTAGGTCTAAGCATATAAGTTTACCTCGTTTCAGTTCTAAAGTAACTAAATCATCTGATAAACGTAAACACTTTAATACTTCCTTCGTTGTGTATCGATGTACGTCAGTTCCATTGACCTTTAAAATAACATCACCGGCTTCAACCTGAAAATGAAAATAAAAAAATTGATTAAAATTTAATACAAAAATCATGGACATATTCCTTTTAATTTTCACCCGGAATTGTTGGAATTTACAGAGAAACTAACTTAGCATAGATAAATGCGGCATAGTAAGTAACGAATAAGCAACCGGAACATGCTCCAAAAGCCGCTTTGAAAATGAATACAAATATTCTGATTGCCAAACTGGATTGTGACACGTCGTCAAAGAGACCCCCCTCAAGGCAAGTAGGACACTCTCTCTCTACTACTGAGGTTTATTAATACATACATAAGTAGCGAAAATTCTATTAAACTGACTTCCTATAAGGACTGATACCATCTATCGAATAACTTCTAATGATAAAGTTAGAAAAAGTGACAATAAACCTGGTCCACTAATAAAAATCGATCGATAGGCATAAAGGAAGTAAAAAGATAAAATGCAGAAACCGGGTAAGGCTAATTAATACATATTCTGCACCACTTCGCTATACTTCATACACTTCTTTAGCTAAAGGCTCATCTTTCATGAGAAGCCTTTATGTGTTAATAAACTGACTCTATATTCACTATAGGATATTTAAAATTACACCTTGTTGCCACATGTATTCTCAGTTGTCCCCTCACCTCCCCACCCATCCGTTTACGGTCCACCAATTTTGAAAGGAAACATTCAAAATTGCCATTTATTTCTTATAATCATATCTTGGAACAAGACGTCATTATAGGGAGTGATTGTGAAAATTGCCTGATCTAAATCATTTTCACTAAGGATCGTTCTTTGTCGAAAAAATGTTATGTATATCAAAATTTCATCGAAATATTTTGTAATTTACAGCTTAAAGATGCAATAAAAAAAATGTATGGACAGACGGACCGACCAGCTTAAATCGATTCAGAAAATGATTCGTGATCGTTCGGCGTAATAAACACCTACCCATTTCGCACGATGTGTGCGATCATTGAAGGGTGTGAAGGTAAAGTCTCAAATTTCACTATATTTCCATAACTAGTCTCTGCTGAGATAGAAAATTTTAAAAAAATCGTTAAAATTGATTCCGACAAAATAAGTTTGAATTCTTTTAGTTCATTTGGAAGAAGTTTTCGTGTAAATTCAGAAACTACCCACAAAAATATTTTCATAATTTGAACGGAGTAGGCATTCAGAGCTCTTTTAAGCCCAGTTGGTAGGTGTCTTTGCTAATTAAATTATCTTCGAGCCCTTCGATCACCGCCTATTACTATGAGCTCACTTTTTGCCTGAAATCCTTCCTTGCCTTGAACTTCTAGCTTCAAGTATAAACATAATTTAGTCAAATTTCAGATCATTGTTTACTGTTTAACGGCAAATCGTTGCTGCAAAAAAGTATGGAAATCTTTTACTTTCTAATTGCATGGGTGTTTCTCGATCGCTTACGCGCCCTTATTTTCTAATGCCATCTGTAAGCATAAACTGCAAAAATGGATAACAATTATCAACATTCTATGTCATATAAATAAGTGGACAAAAGGACAGACGTCATGCTGATCAAAAAACTATTTATCACCATTAACGGAAAGTCCATTCTATTGCGTGTTACGAAATAAATCAAAAATCTATAAACTGCCAAGAACATACATCCTTTGATAATGGGTATTAAAAATACATATGAACTGAAAAGGAAAAAGAAGAAGAAAAAGAAGAAGAAAAACAATGGAAAAACTAAACCGCTTTAACTAATACGCATACATACGTATTGTGTACGCCATAGAGAAATTTATAAAAAAAACCTAAAAAATCAAAAGCCTCTACACGAACAAAACAGGTGTAAAACAATGCAATATACGTGTAGAGTGATTTTCTATGAAAGTCGATATTAAATAGAGAGATTTATTATGTAAGTAAGTAAGTGTGTTGTTCGTTGGTTGGTTGGTAAGGGTTTTGTGTATCAATATGCGTTAAATTTATTGATTTTTTTTTTTTCGCATAACAAGAAAAAAAAATTATAAAAAAATGAAAAAAATAAAAAACTTATTTAGAACGGATGAGAAGAAAACTATATTGAATTTATGTCGAAATTTTGAGAGCCTATCGTCTAATTGTTTCCGGCATTTGTGGCAAGTGCAAAATATGAAATTTGAAATCCTTGACTAAATGTGAATTTACAGCAAAATCTTAGTTCTAAACGATCTATTTTCGTTCTTGCACCCATTGAGGTTCTCATAAGCATAACTGTATCCACCAGCTAGCTGGATTAGTTGATCTAGAAGCGCAAGCTTATCCAAAATCCGAATATATATAGAATTGCGGACAGATAAAATTATTACTTTCTACATAATTAGTTCCAATGTCCAATAAAGGTCCAACAGTTAGCACGAAGGAAAAGGGAGTGGTTTAATCAAAATTTCAACATACTCTCCTTATACTTTCAATCAACTTTATTAAGCGAACTATAGATCTATAGATCATTTTGAACGATAACTTTACTGATTAAACCATGCCTTACGGTAAGTTTTCTCCGGTTACTTGACGGAAAATTAAATCCCGAGTCATTTTCAATGCTCTCTCTTTTGAAGTTTGCTTTCCTCCATCAAGAGAGTTCTATGCGTGAGTGTCTTTGAAGATGCGTTTTGCGTCTCGATATATTGATCAATTGCGGACATTTCGCTTTAATCGCGTCCAGTAGAGAGCGGAATTAATCATCTAATCCGATTGGAACAGCTGATTATACGCGGTTACCTTCGCAACCCGCCACTATGCTGAATATCGTAGCGCTATTATGGCTATGCAAGTCAGAAGGCATCGTTTGAAAAAGTAAACGCGAAGTGTTTTTTTTTTCTCTTAATAACATTAACACCTAATTACTGGACTCTGTGCATTGTGCTTGCGATTGCAAGCGAATCGCCCCCATGTGTATTTCAATTTGTAATCGTTAAGCCGAGAATACATGTAAAACCTTTTAGTGGAACGTTTTATACCTTTTTGCGATCCTTTGCAATGGCAAGCGGAAAGATAAAGTGATGGACATGGCTAAATTGGTATAGAATCTTTCGCATACCTAGAATTTATATATTGTTCCTTTCTCTTTTTCTTTCTCTCTCTCTTTCCCCTTCTCTCTCTCTCACGCTTCCTCACACTCACTCTCACCCTCTCTGTCTCTCCCTATAAACATCTAACTCTCTCCTTCTCTCACTTTCCCACTCACTATTCATCCGCCTCTCTCTCTTACCCTCTCTGCTGAATACTTCTGGTTAGTATTACAAACCGAAAGGCAAACCAAGCAAACCCAGATATTTTGGTGATGAGTATAAAAAGTATTATATCGACCGATGGTAACAATAACAAAAAAGTGTTCGCACGTAACTTATATATATTGCAAGAGTTTAAAAACATATCTACTAAATAAACCTAAATGTATTCTGCCCGCCAGGAATGTGAGAAGTGAAAGAGAAAGCAAACAGGAAAAAAAAATTCTGAAAAATATAAACGTTGTCCCAAAATGAGATGATGATGATGTTCATTTCTTTTTTCTTTTTTTTTTTTTTTTGAAATATTACTTAAAACAGGCAAAAATATTCAGACAGTGGAAATAAACCTTCTATCACAAGTTATTCTTATGCAAATTCGAAGGCAATTATATTACCGTAAAACTTTACGTACCAATGTACGATAAACGATAAAATTTAGATAAGAGTTTAGCATCCAGTGATTTTCAAAGCTAGAGGACAACATTCTATAAAGACAACTCGCTAAGCATTTCAAGCAAATACTTCTTAGGATGAGTTGTTCTTCTTTAA
>NW_023998455.1:2160341-2161693 GCF_014805625.2 Glossina fuscipes | reverse complement strand
AAAAAAAAAAAAGTGAAATTCTCTTATGCTCATATTCATTTTGGAACACCTTGTGAAAATATTTCATGTAAAAAATCAAATCTATACACATGCCACGGTTGAATGCTTCCATTCAAATACAAAGAAAAGATAGATAGTTGGATAGTTGAATGGATGAGATGAGATGAGATGAGATGAGATGTGATGCGAAGCGATGTGTTGTGATGTGTGATATGGATTTGTTTTGAATGGGTTTATTGATGTGAAAGTGTATGTGATATCACACATATATCTTTATAACATGTACATATATACATGTATATATATATATATATATATTCGGAACTTATGTGGGCCCATATCTACATGTAGATGTAGCATGCATATATCAAATGTATGTATATATGTATGTATGTATGTATGCATGCATGTATATGTATGTAATAGGTCTACCGGAAAGTTCTGTCCGTTCTGCTTGAATGTACACATACCGACCTATAGCAAATGAATTAAAACGAAAATGATTCATGTTAGTATTAAGTGAGGCAAGATGGTGTACGTACACAGGGCTATTGCGAGGAAGATATACGCAAAGATACAACTAAAAATGTAATGGAAGTGTTTGATGGAGTTAGGTAGAAGCTGCGGAAACGAACATTCAAAAGATGGTTACGACATTTCTGATAAATGCCACGTTCGGAGCGACCATCTTTGATTGACGACGATACGGTGACAATCGTGTTAAAGTAAAATCGTTTTTTTTTCTTTTTTTTTTTGCGGAAAGGGTTGAACTCTACGAAAGATTGCGGGTCATATACTCGGAAACTGGGATTCTGGAAAGGTATACAGCTTTTCGGTATTCCTAACAATATATATATATATATATATATATATATATATAGGTATGCCTTTGCTAGCGTGTGTATGTGTTTGCTTGTGCTTGTGTGTAAGGGCATATGTGCGTACGTGTGTTTAAGTGTATTTATGTAAATATATGTCAATAATGCATTGAATTGCGGTTTATTGATTGCTACTTTTTGTTACTGTTGTTGTCACTTACATCATAATCACATATATTTTAGTTAACATATTCTATACATATTACCACCTTAAGGCCAAAACTGCGAAAATTGATAGTTGTTGTGTGTGCGCATTTATATTGAACGAAAAAGCAATAAATAAACATTAACACTATTTATATTTATTTACACAAAACATACAAAAACACACACTCTCGCACGCTTATAAAACTAAATAAACAATTATTGTTTATAATATACACATATATATATATATATATGTATATTTATTTATTTATATATATAGGAGGTAAATTTTTAGTAAATATTTATATAAAAATTTCAATGTATCCA
>NW_023998455.1:2140688-2160241 GCF_014805625.2 Glossina fuscipes | reverse complement strand
GGTTTTTTATTATTGTTATTTTATTATTATTTATACATTAATTATTATTGTTATTTTAATTAAAAGGTGTTTTGTTTATTTATTTCTTAATTTAGATGACCAAAAATTCTTTATTTATATACACACACACATATATATATATCTTATTCAATTTGTAAGAAACATATGCCCCCAAGCAAAACACAAAGATTTTTATGTGTGTTATATGTGTTTTTAAAAATAATGTCAACAACAAAATGAAGATAGGATTAAGAAGGAAATATCTGATTCTTTCTTACGATTGTATTAGGTTGTTGGAAAAGTTGTTTCGTTTTTTTTTTTTTTTTTTCCAATCTATTTTTTCACAGCCAAGTTAAGACACATGAGCCGCATTTTCTTTATACACCCGAAGGCAAGAAAATTGCATACTCCCTCTACATTTTCACTATGGTTCTCGTTCGAAATGCTTACTAAATTAAATTTAGTTTGCTAACATAATTTAAATTAAACTAATACAGTATACACCGTTAGCTTTTGAATAACACGTAACGCTTACCCTTGACCATCAAAGCTAGTTCAGTAGCAATAGAACAATAAAAATACTTGAAATCGTTCGTTTCACGTAGCGCTGTTTCCACGCTTTTGATCAGATTCAAAAGGATGAAGTAAAATTGTTAAAAAAAACGGGAGATGTTAACTTCCCTAGTCTGGATAACAACTTCCATTCGATTTTTCATCGTCTAAAATAGTTTCTTTACAAAATCCTGCTTTGTCTGAAGCTCTCCGAGACTTGTGAGCACCGTGTTTTTAGTACGTACTCGTTTTTTCAGCTCATCCCACAGGTACTCAAACGGATTGAGATTTGGGCTTCGAGCACATCAACCTCCTCCAAGCACTGGAATACTATAGCAGCCATAAGCAATCTTGCATTCTCATGCATGAAAATGAAATCTTCCCTGATAAATCCAGAAAAAATTCCTATGTGTTCTTCCAGAATTTTTTCCATGTAGCGTTGACAAGTCAATGCGCTTGCTTGACGGTCGGCATTGAAGACATGGTCCAGTAATATATAAAATATATTCGTTCTCGCGGCCGAATATAATTTTTTTACTTGTTTTTTTTTTTACACCCAAATGTTGTCAAAACGTTTGCACAACCCGGAAGGAAGCTTTAGAGACCCCATAAGGTACATATTTTCTCTAACCAGCCACAATTTCTGAAATTGTCCGGTTGACGGTCTGCCCGTAAACATTCCCCTGATCGTAAAAATGAAGCTTTCAACTTCAACGGGAAGTTTTCGTACGCTTGTTGGTAATGAAAATGAGCCAAATCGATCGGAAGACGCGCTTACAGTACTATGTGAACTCACAACTCATCTGCAGTTTAAAAGCAATAAAAAATGGATTTCTGCTCGTTACTCTTAAACTGCCGCAGATAAATATACGAATATTTGCATTAACATTCCACGGGCGATGCTGTAGGGTGTGCACAAAACTACTCAACAAAATTTAATTTCTTTTTCAATAACGTCCGTCCGTTCGTCTGGCTAACTATCTTATATATGTGGTTAAAAACGAAGATATCGGAAAAGAATTTGAAAATGACCCAAACCGGTCAAGAGGCACGCCTGCAATGCCCGCTTGTATAAGCAACAAAGACTGTAAATACCTTGGCGTTCCTTTTCTTTTTTTTTTTTTTCTGTTTCTCACTCATAAAGTGCAACACAAGCGTACATATAAATTTCCTCTTTTATTCTGAAAATGGAAAAAAGCAGCCGCGCCCAGTAGAGAATAGGAAAATTTACTTCTTTTCCTTTTTTTTTCTTTTTTTTTTTTTTTGATCATCTTTGTCATAGCATCACTCTTAGGTGCACTCAAGTCTGCATATATATGCATTTTATATAGAACACAAAGCGTATAAAATTCGGATTTATTTAAATTACGAACCCAAAACCCAATTAAGTAATTGCTCTTTCCCTTGCTACGACAATAAATAAAAAATGCACATCAATCTATTCATTCATTCATTCATACATTCATTGATTCGTATATTCAGTTAGTGATTGTGCAGTCACAGCTTGCTGTGCTTGTTTCGTAATTTATTATTTATATATTTTTATAAATTTGAAAATGGTTTACAAATCAAATCAAAACAAAGCAGAACAAAAAAAAACAAAAAACTAAACAATTGTGTCGTAATTATTCAATTTGTTTGCCTTTGCCTTTGCTTCCATATTCCAGCATTAGTAATAAAATTCACTGATATAAATGGAATGGAATGGAATGGACTCCTGATATCACCCTAAATTATTTATTTACAAATTATTTATTTTGAAAAATACTAATCAAATCAACATAATTGCTGGTCCAAGTCACATTTCCACACACATTTCATATGTGAAATGGATTCGAAAGATCTGGATTCCTTTCACGGAATCCACCCAGCTTTAATCATTATTTTACTATACTTTCGCAAAAGCTAAAAAGCAAAAGATTTGTTCTTCGCATCAATCCTTCCTTTCTTTCTTTTCTTCTTTTTTTTTGCAAAGACAGCCAACACCCAGAGTTTAGAAGTCAGATCTTTTTTCCTCTGAGTATTTCTCTTTTCTTAGCGTAAGAGGCGTTCGTCCCCGTAAAAGGTAATGCTTAACAACAAGTCTTAGCTGCAGCCAACACTTTCAAGGCAAACAACAACAAGAAACAATTTTGTCGCACTGGTGGTGGTTCCCATCTTGGCAGTTGAAAGGCTTCTTATGAAACTTATTCATACGTAGTTCTTACGGTTAGTTCACTTAAATTCCAAAGATAGGGAAACATATATTTCAGATTTGACATAAGTAATATTCACTTTTTTCATTTGAGATCACTTTTTTTTTTTTATTTATTTATTTTAGCGTAAACTAGGTCAATACACATAGTTGCATTTGTGCAGATCGTGTGCATAGGAAGAACTAAAGGCTATCCATATGATTACCTTGCTCTATCATGAACTTTTGCCATCGTCAACTGCCCATAACAGACAGAATTCGGATGTCCCTCTATAGAGCTTTAGGTCAATATACATAGTTGCATTAGTGCAGATCGTGTGCATAGGAAAAACTAAAATGACTATTCAAACGATCATCTTGCCCTATCATTAACTATTGTAATCGTCAACTGCCCACAGCAGAATGAGGCGGATTTCCTCTCAAAAACATTTAAAGGCACCTCAAAGGCCCTCAAAGTCAATGGTAGTACATTCCAGTAACGAACGTTCAGTCAAAAACTCGGATATGCGATGTAGGCGCTTTTCGGCCTAGAAAATTGAATTCATTCAATTAGGAGATTGGGTGTTTCTATTGGAAGCGGCACAGTGGGCAGTAGCGACGATATTCCTACAATAATATCACCACAACTGGAGAGGGAATGCGCCTGGAGAGTATCGTTTTCTTTTTTCTTTCTGTGAACCAAACTTTTATAACTAAAAAGAGGAGACAAGGAAGCTAAATCTTTAAATCTCTTCATAACATCAGGTGGATGTGGTTGATTTGCTCCATTTTCTGCAATGTATTTATCGAAATTTTTACCGTCTATCTATTGTAGCTAATGAGCAATTAGGGAAACTCTACTTCTTCTTCTTTCGCACATGTCTCCAGAGTTTATGTTATATTGTAAGCATATTCTTTGGCCGATTTTGGCTCATTTGGCTCCACGTGAGAATTTGTACCACGAACATTACGCAGATGGACACATCCCACATCTGTCATAAAGATAATTCCAGTTTATTTTGGTTTGACACGTTTCGTTTAGCATTATCTAAACATCATATGGATTGTATATTTTCTGGGTTCTCTGAAGCCTTCTTCTGGGTATTGCAATAGTAATTGCAAATTTTGATACATTTCTTTTAAGGATTGATGCTACCCAAAACTCATATGGATCAACCTGTAATCAACCTACATCTGCGTATTATCCTACGAACTTATTGAGCGACGTTTTACGTACACTTTTTGAGGTCACCGCAGTTTACTTCTGGGCATTGCAATGGTAACTGCAAATAGTAAACCAAGGACGGAAATGTCATAAAATTTTGGATCGATCTGTACTCATTCTAAATCGGTCGGTTTCTCATCCTAGGAACTTATTGGTTGATGCTTTATGTATACTTCTAGGGATCTCTATAGCTTCCATCTGGGTGTTAGTTTTGAGAAATTGAGTGTACCGCCCACCCTTGGATCTAAAACCGTGAGCTGCTTCTTGCTATACTAAGAAACTAAGAAACACTTTTACTCAATCTGCCTGGATACCGAAAAGTACAAAAAGTTGGAGGATTTAAACGATTTAAAGGTAACGTCAACCATTCCTTTGGATCAAGAGATTAAAATCTGAAAATAAAACTTTGCCTCTTAACTTAGCCAAAGATTTGAAATCAAGGATAAGTTTTAAAATTTTATATTTTTATTTTTCGAAAGTACAAGTTCGCCAAAATATTAATGGAAATACGTAACATTGTAAAGCATTGCGGAAATTATATGAAATAAATTTCACATAAACACATCAATCGCAATTGAATATCGTTTAACAAGAGTGTGAGCAACACACACTCTGGTTAGTAGTTGTAGCAAGTAGGCGACAAGCATTTAAACCTAGTTTAGAGTGCAAAACATGGAGCTTTAAAAGTTTGAAGACCGTGGCATGACAGTGCCGCCCTACGTAAAACCGACCGACACAGACTGCGGTTATAAAAATTGTATGCAATGGCCAATTAAATATTTAATTTATTTAATTTCACTTTTCTCTGCAAATTAAATGATTTTATTTTATTGTAATTGAAAATACAAAAAAAAAAAAAAAACAAACCATCCGTTATATAATTAAAATGACACGCAAATATGTCAAGAATTCAGTATTTTGTAAGTTGTTGTTGTTGTTGCTGTTGTTGTTAAGTTTGTTTATGTTTTCCCCCCTCGAAAACAATTTAACCCAGTTTAAGTTGACATAAAAATCGTAGGTTTATTTCTAATAAACAAAACCGACCAAACAACAACCGCGATCGAACCTTGTTTGTGCGAATACACGTATACATACATGGCTTTTTTCTTTTTTCTTTTTTTTGCACATACATGTATGCATTATATGCATTTTTGTGTGACAAAAGTATATGTGGGGTTCTTTTCTGGTTTATTGTTACATGAAATAATAAAACGCTTACAGGCAATCGTCAGTAAACGCATTGCATTTAAGCAACCCAATCCAATCGAAGGCGTATAATATATTAATGCAGATCTTAAAACAAGTGCCCACCGAGTTTAATAAAAGAAAACTTTAAAAATTATACTAAGCGTCCCCCCACCTTAATCTTCACTTGTCGGAAATCTAGCTTTTGTTACTTTATGATTTCTCTCCTCTCAGGCCGATAAGTAATTCCGGCAAGCGATTGCTATATCGGGCTAAGCAAGACTGCCACGCTGAACTAGATTGGTCTGTTAGAATAACCGACGCTGCGAGTCTTGATCAGTCTAAGTGCAATTGTTATACATAGGGCCAAGCTTGTCTTTTAAGAAAGACTGCGCTTATGGGCTTGCTTAAGTAAAATAGCTGCGCTGAGCTAGGCAAAGCTGAGTGCAAGTGAAGTAGCTAGACTGGGTGTGACTGCTAACGCAGGCTACAATGCTATGTTAGTTAGGCAAGGCAAACTTGCTATTCTGGCCGAGGCAAATTTGATAGGACAGGTAAGGTAAGGCAGAATTACACACATTTGTTAGGTCAATCTATGCCGCCAGTTTAGGTAAAGCTAGGCGAAACTGCTGTACACTGACCTAAACTTGCCTTTTAAGCAAGGATCAACTTTACCAAGCTAGGGAAGGTAAAATAGCTATTTTGAAGTACACAATGCTACTACTACGTCAGGCTAGCTAAAGCTGCTGATCCATCCTTATTCTGTAGGATGACCTACAGTGCCCGGATAGACTAACCAAGGCAGTTGCTGCTAAGTTTAGCTGACCTCATTCATTAGAATAATCGACGCTGTCAGACTAGGCTATGCAAAGGTCTGAAATCCGGCTAATCACATCTATTAGAATAGTCTTTACTCCTAAAAGCTAATTTAGGCATTGCTGCTAGACTCATCTCTTAGAAAAAGCTACACTGCCAAGCTATGCTTGATACGCTTGCTATATGTTAAGCTAGATAAGGCTCGCCTGTTAAGGTATATTACGTTAGGCTAATAGGCTTGCCCAGGCTACTAATTTGCTAAACTTCTTAATATTAGCAACCACTTCCTATTAAAGCTTAATTTATTTAATTTTATCAATACAATTGTTTAGATAAAATTGAAGGCTGACAAGAGCAAAACACTCTGTATGTACTTTGCAATCTTTCTTGAAACACTACTAATGCTTTTTCTACTGCTTTTGTTGAACTATTTCTGTTAACATTACCTGCCAAAAATTTTCAACAATTTCGCATAAGAATTTCATTACAAAGATAAAAATTCGAAACGAATATTATTTTTTTTATTCAATCACAGAAAAATTTTACAAACGAAAATAAGTACAACTAAGCGACAAATTAATTTACATAAGATTGTGAGAGTTGACATCATTGCTAACTTAGTATTTCGATTATTTTGAAAGCTAATTGCTTTCGACAAATATCGATAAAGTGCTATTCTTAATGACTGCTTACAACTTTTAACATAACAATGATATATATATTTTTTTTCTTAAATTCTCGACATTTGGATTAAGTGTTTTTGAGAGACTGAATAATAGTGTATGCACGGAGAACACGTTTCACACTTGGCAGGACATATTTAAATGCATAAATAAACAAAAGTTGAAATTTATCATTGACAGCTAGGTTATGGGTCTCACATCTGATCATTTATTGATTTTTTCGATAAATTTTTTGGCTCTATTTGTGGTAACTGAAATAAACTGCCTTCACATTCAGCCAAAGCATTAGCCAATTAAAAACACTGCTTTCCGTATGCAACAACAATAACTTACTCTAAATGGTTAAAATAACCATCTATCTCGAAGAGAGGGAGAGAACATAAAATGCTTTTTAATAGCAACTCATTAAAAGAGGTTTGTGGCGTATATTCAATTAACCTATAAATTAAATATTAAAATTGTCAATTAAATTGTTTTAATGGAGCATCATCGCGTAAATTTGTTCTTCTTCTTCTTTTTTTCCTTATTCCATGTTACATTACATTTTCAAATAAAATTTATAAACGCTTTAAAGGCAAACCAAAAAAAAAAAAGGAAAATCACCTTCAAACAAAAACATGTCACACTCTATACAATTGCAACTAACTAACTCATCATTGAATTCTCATTCATTTTTATTTACATTCATTCATTTAATATATGCCAGCGCAATTTTGTAATTGCAATTAATGCATAATTAATGGCTGGCAACTCCCACCTATGCACATACCTATATACGTACGTACGCATTTACATGAATATGCATGCCTACGAATTCAAACATTATTATTTATTGTGTTGTTTATTATTATCATTAGTATTTCGCATACATATGCACATAAACATACACACAATTATATTCTCATATATATATATATATATATATATATATATATGCATGCACACACACAGCTAATCACAATATAATGACAATCATCTCATTTTGTATTCATGCTAGAGTTATTGTATTAATTGTATCATGTTGTGTATAGCAAGTGTTACTTTGTTTAATTGTTTGTGTGTGAAGTGAAAAACACTTTCATTGTAAATTATCAACGTAAGAAGAAATTGTAACGGTTTCTTATAACATTTAGTTCTATTGCTTGTTCATTCATATATTTATAAAGAATTTAATACGGTCTTACGCCTCTCTCTCTTTCTCTCTTTCTCTCTTTCTCTCTCTTTCTCTCTCTTTCTCATTCTTTTCACAATCTCTGCGGTTATCTTTATTTTCATTTTACAACCAGCCATATTTTAAATAGTTTTGATGTTTTAATTGTTTTTTTTTTTTCAATACCCTACACCACCACTTCTGATGCACGGATGTGCTAAGTTTATTAAGATGTTTGTAACATCCCAGAAGCCCAACTTTTTATTAGAATTGATTTCTGGAACGATTTAAGCTTATCGGTCGGTCTGTTCGTCTGTCTTGTTTCTGTGCTTTAGGTGAAATTTTGTAGTCGAAGGGCCAGCATTGATGAAAATCGTTACGATCGCAAGCCTTTTACGATTACACCCCTATAAAGTCCCAACTTGGAAAGTCATTATATGAATAAGTGTACTATAGAAAGTGGTGTAGGATATTTAATGATTCGCCGCGACTCGCTATAGTGTTTTCATTTCTTTTGCTTTTATTTTTTAAAACTTTTTTTTTGGATTTTTTTTTTCGCTTGAATAACATTTTTCTTACTTTGTTGTCATTATCATCTAGCGATTAATCCATAAAAAACAATAAGTATAAAATTACTTTTTTACACGTTTGATAGCAATTGATAAGAACACACACACACACACACACACACACAAATCTTCTCTTTAAATAATAACTCATTTTGTAAATATGTCGTTTGTATTGCACTTTCATTCTCAACAAATTCGAAGAGTGCGGTAGTAGTTTTATTAACCTTGCTGCGTTTAGAAATTGGAAAGGCCGGAATATAAGTAAACATGCCACCCTTGAAAGGTGGCATATGATACCAGAACGATCATGTTCCTTTGCCGATTTGCTTGTCATGTGTTACTGAAGCGCGGAAATTGACGTGAAAACCTGAAACTTAGAGACATAATATGTCACTCAATAAGTCCACAGGTTGGCATATAAATGAAAAACGACTATTGACGAATTCATATGATTTTAAGATAGTAGCAATCCGAAAAGGAAATGTGTCAAAATTGCATGACACATGCTACACACGAAATTCGGATTTTGACGTTTTTTTATTAAAACGTAGAGTAGTATCAATCAGAACAACCGTGCCTGGTACTACCTAGAAATCTTAAGGACTCGTTACTAGTGGCAACCTATGTTTGGAATCCTACGAACGATTTGAGCGATATGTTGTATACACAGAATCACAATTGGGTATGTGCAGCCCTTAACGGCATAAGTTTAAAACGATTTCCCGGGTTGTGCCCGCCCCATAAGTTTACAAGTAGTTGTTCGTGGCAATTGTGGCATTAGGCCATATTGTAATGTCATTGACTAATGTTAACATCATTTCAAACAAGTTGGCACGTAAAGCGCCACATAACCGAAAGCAGAGATATCTCCGGGCTGTCACCGACTACTTGATAAAGAAATACAAAACCTAACTCTCACCACTTTTCATCCAGATCAATAAGGCAAAAGTATATCATAACGAAACTTCATGAATACTTGGAATCTTGAGTGGATTCAAGTTGCTTTGTAATAAGTAAGAAAACAAGTAAAGTCGATGAATTTCAACCTAATCTCATCTATTATTGCGGTCAATGGCAAGATTTATTAAAAGATGCGCTGCTTCATGCATCACCAGCCTTGCACTAGAGGTAATACTGATCGGCCATTTCACATGTTTTCTAATGAGCAAGAAATTGGAAGAGTTAATGACGTCCAACCGATTTCCATCTCTGCTTCATGCCTAATCACTAGAAGTGAGCAATATTCATCGGCAATCTCATATGCGCTCCGGTAACAAAGTGCTTTGAATGTTTCATGTATGAGTAGCCGAGTAGGTACGAATCGCAAGTATAAAGTTAGTGTTGGCGGATAAAAAACTCAGTGCGGTAGAGTTTACTTTGGTCACAGCTATAGCAAGTGGTCAGCCATACCTACTCATTGGGCACAAAGCCAATAGGCTGCGGCCTCCATCTGCCCATTTCCTTCTTTCTTTCTCTTTTCCGACTTCTTTCTAAACCTCACCACGTTATGCGAACAGGACACATTGTCCAAGATATTTGATCATATAAAAAAAAAATTGCGGTCGAGCTTACATTGGTCGTGGCTGTAGTGAAAAGTATCTTATTTATCGATTGACATACCAACGATTTCTATTTCCTCGCTTTTTTCGCCGTAAAACAAGTGGAAAATAGCTTCGTTGATCGAGTCTTTTTTACCCATCACATAAGCAACACTAAGGAAAAGAACAGTAAACCTGTTATCCATATTGTATACCATTGTATGGACTTGACTAAAAATTCCAGTGAATCGGTTACAAATTAATAGACAAAGAATTTCGACTATCAAGTCAATGATCGTGGGTTCAAACCTCAAGTGAGGTGGAGAGTTTTCAATAAAGCTGATAGCCTTAGATGCTAGTGCTTTAAGACTTTTATCTTAGAATTTATTCCTTGGCTGTGATCAAAAAGATCAATGTTTGAGTAAATGAGGTTTTCTTCGATATCGGAATTCCTTCTGCCGGGCCAGACTCTTAACACATACATATTGAATACAGAATAAATTTAAATTCGTCTTACTTTTTGGACACAGTAAATAACCTAACTTTCTAACTCAGCATATAACCTAACTTTCTAACTCAGCCTATAACCTACCTTCCTAACTCAGCTTATAACCTAACTCCCTAACTCAGCATATAACCTAATTACCTAACGAAGCATATCACCTAACTCCTTAACTCAGCATATAACCTAACTTTCTAACTCAGCATATAACCTAACACCCTTACTCAGCTTATAACCTAAATTCCTAGCTCTGAATATAACCTAACTTTCTAACTCAGCATATAACCTAACTCCTTAACTCAGCATATAACCTAATTCTCTGACTCAGTCATATAAACTAACTCTCTGACTCAGTATATAACCTCTAATTCGGTTTACCTTTGCTGCCGAAACAAGGCCATTATTAAATTGAATGCAAATTTTTTGTTCCAACAAATGGACAAACACAGACAAAACGTCATTAAATCTTTGAGAAATCTCATGATGAACGTAAAGATGCTCACGAACAAAATCTCATTCTGGGTGTTATAAAATGGAATAAATGGAAGACAATGAAAAATAAAGTTAAACAAATTGCGTTTCCTTCCCCCAAATGTAACAAAAAATATACTTTTCACACTGCGCTGTGTGCGATGTTTACGTGCATATGTATATATATATATGCAGATATAAAATGCGTTCTTTTCACCCTTAATTCCACAATGAATTTATTTAAATTTGTTTCACGCTTTTTTTTTTGTTTTCGTTTATGTTTTTGTTTTTGTTTTTGCATTTTTATTTCATTTCATTTTCTTCTTTAATAAACTGTTTTTTGGCTTCTATGTCAGGGCACTTTTTCTTGGGGCTATGAACTTTTCTACGCTTTTTGTTATAATTCAATTAAAGTGAATTGAAAAAGTGGAGGACAAAGGAAAACAGTAACTTACTCTTACACTTTTGACTCCAAACTAAAGTGCACATCAACATAAACATATTAACGCATACATAACATATTCAAGTTGCAGTAAAAGCAGACAAAAGCTTAATAACTCAACCATACAAATGATTATTTGGTTATTTTACACTCTCTACGTCGACTCTACTCTACTCTACTCCACTCTATCCCGTTTAAATATTTCAATATCTATGCAGCACACACTAACCGCATGAAAGAATGTTTAGAATTTTGTATATATCGTATGTATATGCATGCATATATATATATATATATATATATATGTGTGTGTATGTATGTTGTTGAGGCACACATGATTAATCAGTACATTTACCTCATATACCTCATAGGACTATTAAGTGCAAGAATATATGCTGCACTGTAACGAGAGATCATTAAGGCTTCAAAGGAGAAGTTTCTCTTCTCTATTATAATTACAAAATTAATAAAATAATTTCCAAGATAATTGTGTATTTTTGTAACAAAAGAAATAAAAAATAAATAAATTTTTTTTTTTTTTTATTCATCCAATCATTTCAAACCAATATACGAAAATTGCAAAATAATTTAGTTAGTTGTGGCTAATAGTCGGTTGGTCCATTAGAACCATGTTTCTCTGTCACGAACATTTGAACAACATTGCTATGTGAAAACCATTTCAAAAGAAACGCTAGGATTTTTTTTTTTTTTTTTTTTTTTTAACCAAACCATTTCATTATACCCTGCAACAGTTGTGATAAGTTCGTGCGAACGTTTGTAACACCCAGAAAGGTTTAGGGTAAACGCATCTTTTATTATACCGATCGATTCAGAATCAATCTAAGCCGGTCTGTCCGTCCGTCCATGTGAATTTTGTTCAATCTTCAGGGCGTAAAATGGCGTTGTAAGATATTTGGATGAACATTTGTACACCGACATGCTTTATCTCAAGGATGAACACAATTGAAAACAATCCTGACTGGTCCACCTTATTTTGAGTAATGGAAAGAGGTTGCAATTTTGAAAATTTTTCGACAAAACTCGCTATATAATAGTATTTCGACATTCTACATTGATATGAAAAATTTGGTTCGGCTGGAGCAATTTTTTGAACTTATTCTCATGTAACCGAGTCTACGAAAGCAGAATCTTTTTATGGTAAGAAGGACTAATTTTCAATATTTCATAGTGGAAATTCGCACATAACAGTAAATAAGCAAAAAAATCTACTTTACCTAATTTGGACCACGTAGTTCTACTTATGCCGTTATGTCGCTGCTTATAAGGATTTTCAAGAAATCCAAAGCAGGAATTGTAATACCAAACAACTTAACTGTTAATGTTTTATTGTGAAGATTTATTCACGATAGTAATTTGACTCAAGAATTAATTGAATCAATTTTGAACCATATTGGCTTGTTTTTCGGACGCCGCTTTCCATATAGTAATAGCAAGCCATTCAGAAGCAGTTTTAACTTTTAATATTTTGTGATGAAAATTGAACCGTAGTAGCAAATTAACCAAACTAATTAACGATAGGGCATTTGGATCACATCGATCCATCTTTTAGATCGTCGCATATATAAGGATTATCATGAAAAGCATGGAGAGAAAGTATAATTTCTAGTCTTCTATGACGGAAACTGAAAAGTAATAAAATTTTTGGAAAGTAAATTAAGTTCGCCAAATTTGGATGACGTTATATGATGTTTTGGACATCCTTCGATAAGCGGGCTTTCGTGTAAAGTGTGCTTTTGCATGAAAATAATGCGTCATTTTTGATTTCTTACCACAGTGAGCGAACAATTTTGTATTTGGCGAACAGGTGTATGGCATGGTCGGCCTTGCCCGACTATGTTGCTCTTACTCTTGTTATACTCACCATTGAAGGATGGGAGTACAGTTTTTTTGTTTTTCATAATATATGTAATATCCAACAGGAAGTTTCAGGAATCCTAGACAGTGTATATATTCTTGATCAGCGTGAAACTCTGAATTGATTAAGCCATGTCTGTTTGCCTGTGCGTCTATATGGCGTCCGTTGTTGACATTGCATAAAGGTCTTCCAAAGGAATTCGTATTGGTTTATTCTATTAATCATTTTCATGTCGTCGAACTGATAGAAGTGGAGGGAAGAAGAAAAATAGGTGCTGATGAGAAGTAGATTAGATGGTGTATTTTAGTAAAAGATGTCTGCGTCTTGAAATAAGGTTGCCACCTGGCTGACATTTGGCTACAATACACAAAGTGAACTCTGCGAGTCCGATTCGTTTGCGACTATTTTTCAATCGAATTTCGTCGTTTTATTTTATTACTTTTATACACACTACTGTCGGATGGGGGTGATCAGCGTGAAATTCTGAGTTGATTTCGCCATGTCCGTCCGTCTGTATAGTGCATGTTGTTGTAACTATCCTGGTTGCAAAAATCAAGATGTCAAGGTCAAATTTGGTGGAAACATTGGAAGTTTTTGCACGCAGGTTGCTATTGAAAATGGTCTAATCGATCGAAGGACACACGCTTACAATGCCACGTAAAGCGACAGCACATCGGCTTTTCAAAAGGATTACAAACAACTGTGGGTGATGGTGTAGGACCTATACGAAAATGTCAAAAATGAACGATAATTTTTTAATGAATGATAATTTTTTTTCCCAACATCCAGAAACAAGTTTGACAAACCTTTTGAAGTATAGACAATTTGGCCAGTTAAAGATTCCGTACGGTTTTAAGTCTTTCCTTGTGTCCGTCTCCCCAACTACGCAGTATATGTGGTGAACATTCTCCTGTTCGGGGAAATGAAGTTATCACCTACAAATTTCCAAAATTATTTGAAAATGTACCAAAAAAATCAAAGAACACGCCCACAATGGCCACAAACTTATGCAATTAAAACTGGGCTCGCCTTTGCTTTCCGTGTCTTTTTCTTTTCGCTTATAAATTACATAAATGCCTGATATAAATTTCTACAAAAATTATTTTACTAAAATCGAAAAAGATAGACACGCCCATTCAGTATCATGGAGTATTGGAGAAAATTTATATTTTTTCTTTTCCTTTTTCATGAGATAACGATGATGGCTAGAAAACCGAATATAAATAAATATAAAGCGATCAAGGCACGTTTGGGCCAAATTGCGACTGTGGGCGATTCACTCAAATCGTCCATCATATTGACGGGTCTTCGTAGAAATAATTAGATGACAACTAAAAATAGCAAAGTAGATGTGAACCAGAAAAAGAAAGTACATATATATATATATATTTGATTGTGTTATATATAAATCCTTAAAAACCCATATATATATATAATAGATTTAAGGATCTCGACTGCTTTGTGCAGTTTTTTTCAAGCTTGAAATCGCAACGAGTGCGGTAAATAACGTAGTGCGACGGGAGTGGCAACAAGAACTCGATAACATTTCTAATGAAATGCACATATATATCCATATCGATTCCATTTCATTCGATATGATATTTTTTCCACTCACTTTTTAATTGAATTGAAATTTCAGGGAAAGGAAAATTTTATATTAAAAAAACAATTATGCAATTTTGGCAATTTTTTTTTTTCTATTTCTGCCTCTTCTTCCTCTTACTTTTGTACTCTTTTGTTTTTGATTGTATGTGGCCCATAAAAGATTTCTGCGTCAAGAACGAGAACATGACGTTACAATTACTGTTGTTTTGATTGTTGTTTTGTAGGCTTTGCCAAAATTTAGTTTTGAAATTGTTGTTGCTTTAGTTTTGTTCGTATATTTTTTTTTTTTTTTTTGGCACAAAAATCTCTCTTTCTCCATAATTGCGAAACAGATGGGTGTATGTACGCGTGGTGTATGTGTTAAATTTTTGCTTAATTTTTTTTAGTTAATTGAACGCATGAATCATTTATTTTCGCATTACTGCCTTAAATTTCCTAAGAAGAAGTTAAGAGAAGTAATAAAAGAAGAAATTTTTTTAATCGGCTTACATCGAATATTTTCATACCCTTGTTATTGATGATTTACGCCTTTTTTTTTTTTTTTTTTAATACGAGAAACATAAACGTAATAAAGTCATGTTTTATGCATAACTTTTAATATCACGAACATGGCCAAATAAGCCGCACAACAACAGTGCAAAGCTTAACGCTAAAGCAACAACCAACCAAAGTATTCCTTTCGGGAAGACTGCCTTACTTTTCGTTTAGATTGCATTCATTTTTTTCTTTCTTTCTTCTTTCCTGCGTTTTTGTTCTTCTCTGTACTTTTTTGTTTCGCTTTTTTTTGACAGCCAAGCCAAGTACGAGACTTGGAAAAAAAAAAAAAACACGAGTTTTCCTCGTGGGGAAAAGTACAAAACAAAAAGAGCACAAATTTTCATAGGTTCTGTGTTTTCGACTGCCTAGACCTCTTGTGGTGCAGGGTATATTAAGCAGGTGCTCACGTGTGTAGCATTAGCAAAATGATCATAACTTTTATTGCACCATTGAATACCGAAGATAGATCCCCGCTTTAGTATACCGATCGATTCAGAATCACTTCGATCACAAACAAGCTTCTATGGCTGTACGCCTTATGTCTATCCATGTATTTTTTTTTTTTTTTATACAACCTACAAAGCGTTATTATATATATGCTCTACTCCACTTATGGTAGAGGGTATATGAAGTATGGGCGAGAACATGTCCTACATTAGCGAAATAAACGCACTTTTCATTATAATAATATTGCGATTGATCAGAATTAACTTTGCATGTCTGTCCACGTGTTCTGCACTTGTCGTACCGGGTCTATTAAATATGTGCGATTAGGAATCATTTTCTGACTCAACCTCTGAACTGATCTGAGCTTGTGTGTCCAGCCGTCCATTGAATGTATGTCCATGTGTTTTTGTGTTCACTACAGGTCGCAAATCTTTGACCAAGTGTTCCAATGATTCGGATCGAATCACATTATCGATTTCGTATATTCGCGTAATTTTTTAATGCTTTCTAAACTTACCTACAATCTAATCAACTTTCCAGTCTCTCTCTCTGCCTTTCTTTCTTACTCTCTCTCCTCGTCTCGCTTTTCTTACCACAAAAGATGTTTATGAAAAATTTTCGAAAAAAATATCAGATAATTATTGCCATAAATGAAAAAGATTTGGATAGAGGTGTGTCCGGCCAGCTGCCTTTAAAATTTCAAGTAATGCATTGTATCTGCGTTTACGGACGGCTGTAACTATATAGATATTTTTATTTAGTGTGAAATGTGTGTGAGTGTTTTTTTTTTTTTTTTTTTGTTTTGTTCATTAGACCATAAAATGAATAATTTAATAAGAAGGTTAGTCGGACCTCACTGGAGCTCCCGCCGTGATATGGAAATTTAAATTGACCCGTTGACGGAAAAAGTTGTAAATATGCAAATAGCATATCGGGCAACTGACCTTGAAAGTTTTATTTTTTTTAATTTTGATTTTGTTTGCCGAGAAGTTAGCAGCTGCTCTTTCTTGTTTCGCGTAATTCATTTAGTCCTTTGCTATGGTGAGCATTTGGCAAAATGCCTTATACCCATAGACTGCCAGCAACTCATCCATCTCTCTCCCTCTCTCTCTACATTTACTCTCTCGAAAGTTGATTAATCGTTCCTCTGCTTGGATACGGATAGCAATGCGGATAAAATCATTAATCATTAATTCATTATTTCCATTACTTAGTATTATTAGAAATGCATAATTATTCTAATATTGCATTGACTTGCATATGGTTTGTTGGGATTATAATGTGAAGCGTAAAAGTAAAAAAAAGACAAAAAATCCCACATATGGACAATTGTTACTAAATGCAATTTTTTCTTATGTCCGTAATCGTTAAAACTTGAAATTACTTAAAAACAATTTCATGGCATTCGCATATGTATGTATGTATGCGTGTATGTATGCATGTATATGTATATTTATATACATGTGTACACTAGGCATGCATGCAATCGCATATTATAATGCAACGCGCGTGTCTGCTGCACTCTTGTATAAGCACTGACGAGCGCATGCGTAATTTATTTGTATTTCCTTTGAGACAATGACAATGACAACAACAATAACATAATATACGATTTGCCAAGCAATTTGTTAAAAGAAAAACGTGTGTACGGTTTTCTTCTTTTCTAATTTTCCATAATTATTTTGTACGTTTTTGCGCATATGTGCGCTTGTTTCTTTTGTCTGTATGTAGTTATGCGGTCATGTTATATTATGATAGCAATAACTTTTATGAATGTTTAAAAACCGTTTTCATTTTTTTCTATTCTTATTCTTCTTTTTTTATTAACATGGTTAATTTGGCTCTGTCTCTAACTCACTCACTCACTCTCTCCCTGTTTTTTTTTCTCTTTTCATTCATTACTTCCCTTTTGTATCCAAACTCAATATCATTAACTTATTCGCTCTCTCTCTGTCTCTGTATGTCTCTCTCTCACTCTTTTTTCCTCTTCTTTTTATCTTTTTCATCATTTCACCTATTAAGTTATTGCACTTTTATATCCACCAAAATAGTTACAATGCTTTGCAATAAGCATTCAAAAAACGCATAACCGAGGTTAAGTTGCCTTGCATTCAAGCGGGGACTCGCTTCGCAGCCGAGCTAAGATTTTATTTTTTGTTATGACTGCTCACTCAAGGAGTGTCCTCTGTATGCGTATAAACGCGGTGATAATAAGGGAAAAACGAATAGCAACAGAGGGACAGGTGCGGCCACAGACTATATAATGTATGCAGATATCTACGAATGTTATATCTTTACCGATGAGTTCGGGTACGTTGCCCCTTTAAGGGTGTGAAAATGAAATTCGAGGTTTACCTAGCAAAGACATTTGCGAACAGATCTCTGTAAACGCATTAGTAACCGATCTCTGTAAATGCAGTAACAAAGGTCTCTTAACAGATCTCTGTAAACGCAATAATAGAGATCTGTTAATAGATCTCTGTCAATCGAGTAATAGAAATCTGTTAATGGATCTCTGCCAATCGAGTAATAGAGGAGGTTAACAGATATCTGTAGACGCCACACAGAGCTCTATTAAACTGGTTGGTATAAGAGTTGATTGGATTTCGTAGCGTACTTCGTGCATATTAGGGAAGGTAAAATAATTTTTTCAAATTCAGAATTTTGTCTGTTCGCATAAACCAACTATGGACAGATAATGGCGAAATTCGAGACTCTGGTGCTGTCAAACTTCACAATTTTTCGCTTACATCATGTGAATCTATATGAAAATGCCTTCCAAACAATAAATTATCGTAGCTACTTGACGGACTTCTGTTACCGCGTTTACAGAACTCTGTAGCCTGCTGTGATGCAGCCTTACCCGGTTCGTAGATTATAGCAAAGAGTGGTGAAGAGCATCAGAGATGCATTTGCTTATGTTTCTATAAACAATCTTTTGAAAAGACACTCTTCGCCAACACAAAAAAGAAAAACCGCTATATTTTTGATGGGTTATTTAATTTTTAGGGCTTTACAGCTCTTGAAAATATATTTTACGAACTGAGTCAGATTTCTGTGGCAACGTTACCTAATCGTACTTTAGATCCTCTTTTTAATTACCAAAGACGGGGCGAGCTCCAATTTCTTTCTATCCACGTGTCATGCTGCGAAATCCTTATGGCTTGGAAGTTTATGAATTTTTCTTTATTTAATTTATATTATTATTTACAATTTTATTATAAACCAATACAAATACAAATTCTTATGCACTACAGTTTCCAGTTTACAAAACTATTCAAGTTTTAATTATGTTAATAGAATCATTAAATTGATCAAAGCAGTAATAATCACTGTTATGTAGTATGCATAGGAAACAAAATTGACTAAATAGTAGATAATTAGTGCGGAAATGAGAAACTCTTATGGGATTATAGTAACGTGAGGTATGATTCAGAACATAGGTTAACAAAGCGCGAAACCAAAAGCCCAAACGCGAAGAACGCGTCGTAAACAAAAAAAAAAAAAAAAGGCGACACACTTTAGGCGGAAAATAAAAAAAAAAAAAAAAACAAATTTTCTTTTTATCATTTCTGACTCTTATTACACTACACCTTACAACTCGCAGTGGTGTGCAAAAGTCTAACACATGTAAAGAATTTAAGTAAAGTAAACTTCCTCTTTCATTGTAGAAAATGATTTAGAATCATTTTTTGAATCAATTTAAGCATGTCCATCCGTCTGTCCATGCTAAGTTTTTCGGAATAATTTAATAAAATCTAATATATTAACTATTCTTGTCT
>NW_023998455.1:2062786-2140678 GCF_014805625.2 Glossina fuscipes | reverse complement strand
ATTTTCTGAATCAAATTAAACATGTCTATCCGTCTGTCCATGCTAAGTTTTTCGCAATTTTCGAAATAATTTAATAAAATCCAATATGTTGAAGTGTTTTATTAACTTAAGCAGAAAAATCACAACAATCATTTCCCGTTTCCTGTAGGATTAAGTGCCCTTTCATCGGGTTGAAGACATCGATTTCACGCGTAAAAGTGACGCTAAGTAACACTCTTTATGTCGCGTTTGTAACGTAAATAGAAAAATTCGAAAATAATCTTTGAGAGAAACCCATTACTTCAATGCACATACTTGATTAGCAAAAATAATGAGTTTGATTAACTTACGTCCGTCCATCGGTCCATCAATTAAAACCGCAACTATCAAGACAAAACTTAATGCAAAGCAAAAAAACTTCATCATAACTGTTTTTTTGCTCCTGCACATTAGCTCACTAACAAAAATCTATATATCTCCCTCTAGATATATTTTTATTAAACACTAACTTACTTACTTACTTGCAATACGGTGCTTAACATTTAAGAAGAAGAATACTCTTCTCTTCTCTGCCAATGGCGATACCGTGCAACGTATACAATTAGCGCTCATAATCCCTGCTTATGTTCGCCAGTTGCGCCATACTTTAAACTTGCCTATAAATGTCTGCTTGCAATTTCACGAATTCACTTTAAAATTGCTTGAAATACTTTGTTCGTAATTTCGCGATCGCTTCGCATTGGTTATAGTGTGGTCGCCGAGACAAGTGATGCATACAAGTAATCAACAACAAAAATTCACATAAAAACTGTATCTACGCTACAATGTATAAAAGTAACTGACAAGTATGTTATGTTACGTTACCTTATAATTATACAACAGAATCTTACGAATACACTGTCAACTAACCTTCAAAGATTACCTAAAAAATTGAATTCTTCTTGTGTCGAGGAAAAGCCTGAATTCCACCTGATGGGAGAAATATGTAACATACACCTTCTCATACTGTACACCGTGTACAAGGATACAAAAGTATATTAAGCTAATTCGGATGTTTGTAACACCCAGAAGGATTTGAAATAGGACCATCATTCCCATCTTATAGCGATCGATTCAGAATCATTTCCTGAATCCCTCTAAGCTTGTCTGTCCATCTGTCCGTCTAACGTCTGTCGATGCATTTCTATGTTCAACCTAAAAAGCTCGCAATTTTTTTGTTTTGTTAAAAATTGCCGTACTGGCATACTTTGGACCAAGGACCAGCACTATTACAAAGGGTTTCGAATTGAATCCCTTATTCGATTTTGATGAGTCATTATATGACTATGAGGGTATAAGTAGTTTTCAAAATTTTGGGACATAAATCGCTTAGTAATAACACTTTGGCATTCAAACTTTCGATCACATTAAGCAATTTTTTGAACCCCTTATCATTATAACCATTTCTTTGGAAACTGAATCTTTATAGCTTTCAATACTTTTGATGAAAATTCTCCCATAATGATAATTTGAAATAAGAATTAACCTTACCAAATGTGGACCACCTAGGTCTATTTGTTGGACCCCAAACCTCTATAAGTGTTCTAATAAAAGACAAGACAAGCCTTTATTTAACAAAACTGTCGAATTTTTAACATTTTGCAGTGCAAATTGATCCTAAGTAAATTAAGCATTAAGCAGAATTTGGATCACGTTGATCTATTTTTTAGAATGCGTGCTCTCATGAAGCCAAACCTAATTTATGGTTTGTTATGACGGAAGTAACTGAAAAATAATAAAATTTTTGACAAGCAAATCAAGTTTACTAAGTTTACACCAAGTAGACGTTTGGCTATCATCCAATACGGACCCTTCCACGAAAATTATGCATATGCATACACAAAAAGAATATACCATTTTTGGTGTATTATTAGAAAAAATGAATTAGACGAAATGGCGCAGGGTTTCTAACGGCCGGCCTTGGCCGACTACGACGTTCTTATTTTTTTATTATTATTAATGTTGCTTTAATTTTTCCTTATCTTTGTTTTTGAGGAGAAAAGAAAAACTGCGAAAATTAATTCCAGTGTATCTCAATAAAATATTGTAACTTGGATTTGCTCTTTATAACCTGCATCAATTGTGGTACAGGGTATATTAAGTAAGTGAGGACGTATGCAACACCCAGAAGGGCTTAGGGCTTAAGGTAGACTCATCTCTTATTTTACCGATCGACTCAGAAAACGATTCTGATCTAAGTCGGTTTGTCCGTCCATCCTAACCCTAACCTTTCAATATGCGGGCGATTTTCATGACTATTCCGGATTTGCGTGAAAACAATGTGTGCTTTTTGGTGTACTATTACCAAAACGAGCGGACAACTGTACTAGACGAAGTGATGTAGATTATGTAATGGTTGATGTCGTCCGACTATATTGTTCTTCCCATTTTTACATCCGTCACTTTAAGATGGGGATACACTCATTCCGTTATTTTAATAATGTATGAAGCACCAAAAAATAAGCTTCAGAGACCCTATAAAGTATATATTTTCTTGATCTGCGTGAAACTCTGAGTTGATTTAGCCATGTTCGCGCAGTGGAGCGTAAACTGAACGCAACTCTGTTCTTTTTAACAAAATTTTTTGGATTTTTGTTCGCTACTCGGAAATTATAAAAGTTGGAAGGCTGAACACTTACTTTACGCAACACTCTACTCTTTAAGTTCGGAAATGGAATCAATCGACCACGCCTACACAATGTTACAAGCAATTAAATTTTATTTTTTTCACTTTTTTGAGGTTTTATGCTTACTTATCGTAGTGCACACAAGACCGAATGTTTAAAACTATTTTGTACACTCCTCAAATGATAGTTTTATTATCTGCCTGAAGATGGGTACATTTTAAACTGAATATGATAAACATCGCGATTAAGTTTTTCTTAACAATACCAGCGATATGGGTATCAAATAAAAGTGCTTGGAGAATAGAATGCGAAAGCATTGTGATGGGGCGATGTGAGATTCGGTGTCCGCCGAATATAACTTTCTAACTTATTTCTTCTTGTTATTTTTGATTAGAGAACTAATAATTAAAATAGTGGCAAATTACACCTTGTCTTTCTCACTTCATTCACTTGCTTGCTTGCTTGCACTTGCTTGTCATTATCGTTATTTGTCACTTAATATTTCATTGACACTTGAACGACATTTGGTTGACATTTATTGTTGTTCAAATGCATTTAGTACTTATTGCTATGTTGCAATTATAGAATGTCCCTTTAATAACATCATCATCAATCATTTAAAAAAAGAGATGACCAAATATATATAGACGCAATTTAAACAATAAAAACAAAAAAAAAAAAGAAAAGAATATTCGATATATTTTGATAAAGTGGGGTTCACTCAGCTGCAACCTTTAATATATGACCTACTTGTTTATATCATTCATTCATTTATTCATTCATTCGTTCGTTGTTCATAGTCATTGTTCAGTGAGTTTTGTGCGTGGGGCTGGTTGCTTACATTACATGTCAATAAATGTATTTTAAGAAAAATGCATAAAAAACAAAAATTTACTGATTTCTTTTGATTATCATTTCGCTTTGTTATTATTATTGTTGTTGTTATTATTATTATTATTATTATTCTTATATATATTACTAATAATTGTTATTGTATACGTTTGTTATACTTCGAATTTAATTGAGCGTTACTTTAAATGGTTACTTTGCATATATATATATATTCTTCTTCGCCTTTTTTATTGAAATTATATGCATTCTTCATTACAAGCGAAACACAATCGTAAATATATAAATAAAATTATCATCGTATTGTAGTGTATGGCAACAGCACTTGATTGCCTTACATTAATTCTATAGTATACTTTGTGGCACACTTCAAAATGCCCGGAAGATATACGCTAGCATTTAGCAGAAGGCAGGCCACGGCATTCTCCTCTGACGAAGCGAGAAAGATCTTTTTAACTGAGGCTCACTAATAAGCCTCAACACCAATGGATACCTTGGTATATACAAGATGACTCCCATCGGACCAAGCAACCCCTTGCTTTATAATTGTCTTCTAATTTTTCTTATCAGAAGTATTTTCGGGCAGTACCGTCTTTTACTAGTTAGCCGTCTACACTCTGCTTCTTTCTATGCGGCTGTGTCCATTTCTAGCAAGTCTAGCCTTTTCAAGTTCCTTTGGACTGCCTCTTTGCCAAAGTCATCCAACGCCACTCTTAACAAAAAATTTCTCTCCATATGTTTTTAACAAATCTACTATATGGTCAAAGATGATCTGGCATCCTTCTAACAAATTTACTTTGGTATATAAGAAATATTGTACGCGACTATCAAAATTTGTCCCTTCCTGCTTAATTTTGTTCTTTTTCCTTCTATTTATTTGTTTTTTTTTTTTCTTAATAGGACCAATTACTCGGAGAATATCTCCTATAGGGGTAACCCGGTGATAATCAGATGTCTCTGAGGGTCTGACGTAAGTGCACTTCAGTGAAGCTTTAATCTTACGATGCCCGATGGCAGACGGAGTGTGAAACTCTCAAACTCCACGAGGTTAATAATGCCGGCAACATACGGTGCCGAAGTCGGCGCACTCGTTGCCGTGGGAAAGATTAAGTCCTCGAGTACGAGACGAAATACGTTATGAGCGCATCCTCGCTCTGCCTCTGTAAGACTTAATAAGTTCATGCAGCTCCCAACACCCTGTTATTCAGTCATTGTCAACGTACAGGAAGAGCACAGAAAAGACTCAGACAGAGTTATCCAAGTCATGTCTCTCCGCGCTGCGTCCGATGCCTGTGAAGCATACGAACCCAATGCTGTCACCGTCTCAGAAGTAGACAGCCGGTGACGATCGGAGGTATGTGGGGAAAGAGAGAGAGTTGTGGGCGTGCAACCAATCGCGAAGTGTTTCGACAGCCACTACAGCTACGTTCAAACTTCGCCGAATTAACAGTCGCGATTCTTGTCTACTTAGCCAAGCAGCCGCCTAAACTTTTCGAGATGTTTTTATACCCTACATCACCTGATGTATACAGCACCTATTGAAGCTTGATATGGATTCAATTGTTATTATACCTCTCTACTTGTTTGTCGGTCAGTCCGTCTAATGTCTGTCAATGTATTCTTGCGATCGCAAGTTTTAAGATATATCGATGCAATTTACTAGCGCGCCCGCCCAAGGGCAGGTACTATCGAAAATGGTTGGGATTAGACCATGTTTTTGACCACTTTCCATATAAAGCCTTATTTTGAAAAGGCGTTATATGAATAAGTGCACGTGACCAAGTGGTGTATGATATTTAAAGAAAATCTTGGCCCACTACAAAGCTTTTAATCATTATATCCTACCACCACTACTGGTATAAGGACATTGGGCGAATATGCGCAAGCGCCAAAAGACTTCAAAATATACTCCCCTTATATAATACCAATCGGTTTTGAATCGACAAAGAGTCGTCCGTTCGTCTATCTGTTTTCTTTTCTTGCTCTCAACCTGTAGATCCCAATTTCTGATATATTTTGATGAATACTTATTGAAGTGTTTTGGCCCAATGACAAAGGCTATTAAAAATGGTTCGGATTGGACAATTTTTCGACCAATTCCCCTAGAAAGTCTCATTTTGAAAAATCGTTATCTGAATAACTGCACTGATGTAAGGCGTTTAATAAAAAGCCCTGGGCCTCCCTATAAGGTTTCAAATACCAAATTCTGAACACCATAACCTTTTCCTGTTTGCAAATCAATTAAGGAGTTAATGTCGTAGATAAAAAAAAGAAAAAATTAAGAGTAAAGTGAAATTTGGAATCTAATTAGATAAATCTTTCTGTTCCCTCATGCGCCCCTTTTTCTTGTTGGTCAGCTACTCATAGAGAGCTCACAGGTTCTCTTTACAATTTGTTGTAAATTTTTTTTGTAAACGCAAGTCTACGTTGGGTGGTTGGGACGGCATAAAACTTTCTTATTTATTATATTTAAAGAAATAAAAAAAAAGAAAATAAAAATAGTTAGTTTTGTTAACATATAAAATAAACACAATTTACAAAGCTACAAAAAAATGTTTACAAGATTGCATTTGAGCGTAATATAACCAATTTCTACAAAATGAGTTTTCTCTTTCTTTCTTTCTTTCTTTCTTTTTTTTCTACCGTCGAAGAATATACTTAAACTTTATATACAATTGATTTCTCATAGCACATGTAACTAGCGACAATATGCGTTAAATGCTTGCTCAAAATATAGAAACTTCCATCTGTCTACCTATGACTATGGCCATCATCCATCAAAGACTTATGAAGGAATAACGTTAAATCGACCTATAAATGTCTTTCCGTCTATCCTTTCGTTTTATCTTTCGCAGATAAAAATTGAGATACGAGACCGAGAAACTGGCAAATGTGCCAAATAGGAAAAATTCACCGGTAACCATGCCTACATGCATGCAAACGTATAAATATATGTACGTACATATATATATATTAGGTTGTCGGGAAAGTTCTCTCATATTTTATTACATATCGGCCAAGGTAAGCAGATCTAACGCGTCATCTGCACCTCTCCTAAGATACAAAAAAAAATTACTTTCAATGCTAATGCCGCTTAGCTGCGAAATGAAGGGTGAAAACATAGTGCTGTGGATAGAGTGCATTGAAGACATTGTCGTCGGTGTGAGTTCCACAAAGGAACCAACGTATTGGCGGCTTATGTGACACATCGACAAGTGAACTTGTAAATGTTCGGATCTGTTAAAAACGATGTACCAAATTTTTTTGTTCCGAAAGTTTCAATTTCCATCATCTGAGCGATAATGACATTTCCCGATCCCTGTTGGAGTGTACGCCATATTTAACCATTTTGTAATTGCAAATGAACTCGGTCTCCAAGATGTCTCATTTCAAATACGACAAAACATTCCCGCCAACCTAATATATTCATAAACATATGTGTACGTATATGTAAAAGGAATATATTCTGCTCAGAAATTTTGTTAGAAAATTGTAGATGCCAAGATTACTCGTACATCGAAAATAATGACGAAAATAATTCGCAACGTCCGCATGTATTTGCTTGAAGTGGGTGAGTGGATGATGGGTATTCAAAAATCGTTTCAAATCTAAGCAAAATTTTTTTTCTTCTTACTTTGTTATTTTCTTTTTTTTCGAAAAGCTGTCCTTATTCGCCCACTAAAGTTATTTCAGTGCCTCAACAATAACAAATTTTATGCATGCACAGACGTGAAATATGTTTATGAAAATGTAATTCCGTTTGTTGTTGTTTTACCTGAGCATTTTTGTTTTGTAGACTGTGTTTGTTCGTTTTTCCCCCTTTTTTTTTTTTTTTTTCTTTTTGCACTCCACGTTCCATAACATTGCATTTCCTTTTTTCTTTTCTTTTCTTTCTTTCTTTCTTTCTTTCTTTATTTTTTTTTTTTTTTTTTTTTTTGTTTTTTTTTGTTGAACGGCATTATTATAAAGCAATACAAATACAATTTTTATGTGGATTTACAAAAATTTCTTTTTCACTTCTCTTGTCTCCCAATTGACAAACGAAAAAAGCTGTAT
Organism: Glossina fuscipes; assembly: GCF_014805625.2. NCBI lineage: Eukaryota > Metazoa > Arthropoda > Insecta > Diptera > Glossinidae > Glossina > Glossina fuscipes. The sequence goes on along the minus strand of NW_023998455.1, from coordinate 2,133,128 downwards.
TATGAACTCCTTCAGAATTAATGAAAAATTTTTGTTTTTTAAGCATTTGATCACTTCCGTATACAAGCGATGTCGATTAGTTTTGCTGTGCTACAGCTATGTTCATATACGTTTATATATATACATATATATATATATATATATAATATTTGTGAATAATTAGGAAGAACGTGAGTTTCACTAAAAATAAAATTTTAATATTAATCGAGTTTTTGCAGATTTAGTTTCATAAAAAAAGAATAAATAAAAACATGTAAAATCAAGTAGAGTAAGTACCCTACGCCGCTTTATATTTATTCGCATCACGACTTTCCAAAATGAGACGTTATGTGAGAAGTGGTTGTAAAAGTGGGCAAAATGTGCCAAATTTCGATAACAAGAACGACCGACAAACGGACAAACGAAATCAATATAAAAAATGATCGCTATAATGAAAGATACCACTATAGCTGGGCACGGCCCACCATTAAATACTTAATATCATTTCGTACTTATTTACTTTACGACTTTCCACAACAGGAGGTTAGGTGAGAAGTCGTCGAAAAAGTGGGCCGAGGCGAACCACTTTCAATAGTCTGCGTATCAAGTTTCAAAAATAAAAGACACCGGCAGACGGACAGACAAAATCAATATAAAAAATGATCGCTATAAGGTAAAGATATCGCTATAGCCGGACACGGCCCACCATTAAATACCCTTTACTAGTCTATATTTATTGATTATATAATAAGACGTTATGTGAGAAGTGGTCGTTAAAGTGGGCCGAGCCAAATCTTTTTCAAAGAGACCGATAGACGGACAAAAAAATCGATACAAAAAATGCTGAAATAATGAAAGATGGTCTGATTGTAGCAATCATCCACACATGCTTGTGCACGACAAGTGCTTTAGGATATAATAATCTTTGATACCAATTATCTTAAATGAACATAAATAAAATTCACATTTTTATAGGCAATTATAAGGCATGAAAGCGAGCATTAGTTAGGTTAGTGCTCTTGCTTATAACAGCAAGAAATACTCATTAGGAATGAGGTAATGCCCAAATGTGAGTCCAGTCGCCTTCGTTTGTCCGTCCATTCGAGTTGTCCAGGATACACAATTTGAATGGGAAGTTCTGCCATACTCAGTGTACTCATCAGACATGGCCCCTTGTGATTGGCACATGTTCAGATCGGTGCAGCATGGCTTGGCTGGTGCGCGGGCCGGCAAAGTTGAAGACGTAGTGAGATTATACGCAATATTAAAAGCATGGGCTTGCGAAGGATTCATTTCTGGACGGAAAAGGCCTCTTTTCCGCCATGACAACCACATTCGCAGTTGTTCTAATATAGATCCTTATAGATATAGGATAGCGACGCAATCAGTTTAAAGTACTCTAACTATTGGTTAGAAACTTTCGAATTTGTCCTTTGTCCCGGTCAACTAAGAATATTCTCACCATCTTCTTCAAGTGTCTTCGACACTTTTCTTCGACACTATGAAAACAAAAGCATCTATAATTTAAGGCAAACATTGCTAATTTACTCATACCATCTTCAACATGGCGGAAAATTCATATGCAGACATCCGTATGTGTACTAAAAAACTACAGCGCAACTAATTAAAATTCATTGGTAGAGATTTCACTTAGACGAAAGCGACTTAAGTAGAAGCTTGTAAAAGTGCAGCCAACTCACTAATCTTTGAAAAGTGTTCGTAGCACAAAAAAAAAAAAAACAACAAGTAAAAGCACTTGGGTGGACCACAGCGGACCATTAATTAAATACCCTACAACACTTTGCTTAGTACAGTTATTCATATAACGATTTTTCAAAATAACGATTATAGGGAGAGTGATCAAAAAAATGGACCAGCTAACCGAATCATTTTCAGTAGCTTTTAAGGCACGTCAGTGTCTCAAAAAATCTCTGAAAGTTTGTCATTAAAACAGATTCGGTTTGGGGCGATTCTCGCATACCCATCGCTATGTGTTCTTTTATCCGATACCCATATCGCTTGAACTATTAAGAGAAAACTAATCCATCAGATCGCGGTGTCTGATATGTTCATTTTAAATTAAATGAACCCATTTTTAGGCAGACAATATATATCTTTATTTGAGGAGTGTACAAAATATATTTCGGTCTTGGTTGCCTTACGATAAATACGCATAGAACCTCAAAAAAGTGAGAAAAATAAGATTTAATCTCTTGTAAGTTTGTGTGGGCGTGGCGAGATTTTTTCCATTTTACCGCCTTTTTTCCATTTACAGCCTCCCTATCTTTTTCCTCAGCCCATCTTCCTGAGGTCATTTTAACCCTCACCCAGCTCATGGGACAACCCTTAAGTTAAGTGATTGATTGTATTTAAAAAAAAATAAAAAAATCTTTTGTTTAATTGCATAAAGCCAATCCCTTGCTTTAGGAAATAATCTTTCCATTTCCCTGACCGATGTTTAAGAAATCTGCAATAAAATACATTCAATTATATTACTAAATAATTTTTATAAAAAAAAAAAATTCCTCCTGTACATTGAACTCTTGAAATTGTTTTTCATACTTTTTTTTTTCTTTTCTTTCTTTTTACTAAGACACAATAGAAAGTGGAAAATCATCTTAAAAAAAAACCACACGCGCAATGGAGTCATTAAAAAAAAAAAAAAAAAAAAAAGAGGAAGCAAAGAAAGTCAAGAAAATAGGCAAAGAAAATAAAGATCCCAAAGCGAAGAAATATTATCAGCTGATACCGGGTTTAAATAATCGCATTCGGCAAATATTAAGACCCTTGCTTTAATTATTTTGCGTTTGACCTTTCATTCGTTTCCTATCCCAGCAAGTTTCAATAGCTTTACCTTTACGAAATTTCTTTTCTCCCGGCCATTGCCACACACAACACACAAACGCATCAATGCAATTCACTGCATATTGAAAACTCGTGGACAATGCCTAACGGCTATGTGGTAAGTTTCTCATGGCGACTTTCACTTTCGCGACAGTTAATGCATTTTCATGCCCAACCTGCCCAATCGTATCAATATATGTTTTCAAGTCTAAAGGATGTGAAGATAAATGAACTTAACATATTCCTTAACAGAGCTCTGTAAACGCCCCAACAGAGGTATCTTCATATAGTTTTATGCTATGTCCACAAAAACATTTTCCCTTTTTTTAAATGGACGCAGTAGGCTTCCAAATCCAACTATATGTTAATTTTAAATATTTAGCAGAGTTCTGTTCCGACCTTTACATGATTGTGTTAAGGGATGAGGTAGATGTCTTTGCTAACTAAATGTGAATTTATCTTCACACTCTTTCCCAAATATCTTATTAAGACATTTTTATAACCTACACTTCTTTTGATAAAAGGGTACATTAAGCTTGTGCGGATGTATGTAATCTGAAGAAATTGAGATAGATTAGTATCTTTTTATTATATACCGATCGATATAAAACGTGATTCAGTACAAGCTTGTCTATCCGTCCGTCTATCCTATTTTCTTGAGTTATTTAAAACTAAAGACCGGAATTTTTGAGATATTTTGATTAATTTCCGTGCACTGACGTCTTTTGACACAAAGACGTGCCCCCATTAAAAATTAATTGGTTCAGACCACTCCGTTTTATTTTTGAAAAAGTCCTTTGATGAAAAAAATTTTGATATTTCCATAAATTTCTCGAGAAAAATCGTTAAGTAATAGTGATTCGGCAATCACGTAAAAAACTTGAATCGAATGACCCAACTTTTTCAACCTCCTGTTATATAATGTTTTAGAAACTCTTCTCACGTAGGGGCTCCAATGAAAAGTAAGCCTTGATATTGTAAAAGACTAGACGAAGTGATGTAAAGCACGTCGCTGGCCTATACATCTTGTTGTTTACACCGATATAGACAGCACTCAGAAAAACTTGAGATACGATGCACATTTTATTAACGTTGTCTGACTGTCCATCCATGTTGCTTTCTTTAATCTACAGATCGTAATTTTTGCAAGGATGAGTACTTTTGGAAGTGCTTCAAATCGGTGCAACTTTTCAACCCCTTCCGATATAAAATTTTATCTTGAAAAATCGCTTTATAAATAATTATGTAAAGCGATATAGTAGAATAGGGTATTTAATGAAAGATTTTTACCGAATCTTAATAACGTTCACTTATAGTAAGTGATTGATGGGAAGAAAATTGTCCGGAGCTAATTGCATAAATTTTACTAAGACGGACGGCCTTTACATTTTATAAAAAATTGTGCTAATTAAAAAAAAGAAAACCGATAGATAAGATTAACGGATAAGAGAGCAAGCAAATGCATCTTTTTTAATTACCTAAATATATTAATTAAATGGAAAAATTTTAATTACTTACCGCACCACAGTCGGCGGCCGGTGAATTTTCTACAATATCGTAGATAACATGTGGCGGGCCGGTTGTGCCCAGCAAAGAAAAACCAAAACCGGAATGTTCGCTGCGTCTTAAAACCACTTTTAATTCTTCGGTTGTCATTATTTTTCTTTACTTTGTTTATATATATTTTTTTCTAAATTATTATAATTTTATTATTACAATTTTTTTTTCCTTCAAACCTTTTTTTTTTTTTTTTTTTTTTTGCTTTTAATATTTATAATTATTATTTTTCCTATTTTTTTTGTTTTTTTTTTTTTTTTTGTTTTTTAAATGTTATAATTTGGTGTTGTTGTTTATTATTATAATTACTACTATTCTTGTGGTTGTATATATATACATATATATATATATATTTATATATGTTTTACTAACACTGTAGATGAATGAATTTGAGAAAAAAAAAAAAAAAAGCAAACATAAATCGTAATTTTATTTACATATGTGAAGCAAAAAGCGAGTGAATATCATAAGAAGTAAGAGCGAATATCTCTTCTTGCGTGTATGCGTGTGTATGTGTAGTGTGTTTATATTTTCTACGTAAAACTTACAGAAAAATCAAATCACGGCGTTTTTTTCTTTTTTTTTTCTTTCAATTTTTATTTTATGATGGTTACGGACACACACGAATATAACGCATTAGTAATAAAGAAACGAAAGAAAAAAAAAACCAACAATAACAAGAACAACTGCAATGACACCACCATACACACACCGCACGCACATATGACGATATTGATGATGACAGCTGACAGCTTTTCTTTTCAAAACTCTTTTGACTTCTTCCTCAAGGAGTTGATGGGTAAAGAGAAAAAACAAAAACAAAATACAAATAAATACAAAAAAAAAAAGAAAAGAGAATAAGGGAGAGATATGAGAGAATTTTTTATGAAAAGAAGAGAAGTTCGTTTTTGCTTTTCGTGTATAGTTTAATTTATTCACTTTTTTTAACACTTTGCATTAACATTTTATTTTATTTCATTTTATGTGCACTTAATTGGATTGCATTTCGCTTTTTTATTTTTATTATTTTATTCTTATTTAATATTAATTAATATTTAGCAAACTTTTCTTCTTATTTCCTTTTTTTTTTCTCACTCTATTCCTTCTCTCTTCTTCCCTTGATTTATGCTTAGTTGCATATGAAATGCTTGACTGAATTTTTTAGTTTTTTGGGCTTGGTCTCTCGTACAATCATTGCATATAGTTGCAGTATAGTTACACTCATGACTTTTATTCTATGCATTGGTAGTAGTAATAAAAGTAGTAGTGCTGAAGTATATAAAACAGTTGTAAGATATTATGCCGACAAGGGACAACCAACGACGAACGACTGCGTCAACAATGAATGGATCGACCGCACATATATAAAAAAAAAAAAAAATAAAAAATAAAAACAACAATAATGACAATAACGCAAACACAAAACAATAACAACATATGTAATTTTCAACAATTGCAAAAGCAACAACAAAAGTAGAAGCAATCATTTTTGTTCATCATCAATAATTTTTGTCATCATCGGCAACTAATTAAGTTTTTCACTACTTTTGTAACGCACAGAACTACTATACAATAAATTTATTCCTTTAACAACATAAAACTCGTTGACGATTTAAGTTTGTTTTCCGCGTATATAAAAAAAAAGAAAAGAAGATGACTTGTGCATCACCGGTGAACGGAAGGAAATTATTTTTTAAAGATATTTCAGTTTTTCACTTCGAAAGGCCAAAATACAAGTAAGAAACTTATATACTGCCTTGTCCGAATCTTTTATGCCTACCAAGAATGGAAAGGAACTAAATTTTCTTACTCTATCCGGGTGCGGTTAATCCTGCCTTTTTTTCAGAATAAAAGTGGGAATTTATATGTGTGAGTATGGGCTTGGACCCGAAAAATAAAGAGGTTTACAATTTTTGTTGCATAATGACGTGTGGGCGTGTCCTTCGTCCGCTTTAAGTCATTTTCAAATTCTTTCACAAATTTGTAAGTTATACGATTCATTTTTGCGGACGAGAGAATGTTTTCCTCAAAGATGGCCCGATGAACGGTCGAACAGATGCCTACGCTTAGGTACATCCCAATTTGGAAACTGGCCAAGAATTTTTATACTTTATGGGGTTTTTCAAGCTTGCTTCAGCGTGAAAAAAAGTCAATTTTCATAACCCATAATAATGGGTGGGCGTGGTCTACACTTCCCATCTTTGTACAGCTACTACGGCATAATTCACAGAATATGCGAACAAATTTTTGTAGATTTATTTGCTGCAGTTTATGAGTAATGGTCGACAAACCAAGTTTTTGTTCCTATTGAAAAAGAGAAGTGTTCTTAATTTAAGTGACACTGTAGGTGTGTCGTTCGATCAATTTGGCCCATTTTCAATAACGACCTGCGCACAAAAATATTCAATGTTTCTGCCAAATTTGAAGTCGATTGCTTCTTTCTTGCCGTCAGGGGAATGCTTACAACAGACCTTAGGTAGATGGACGGACGGACATGCTTAAGTTGATTTAAGCTGATGCCAAAATGATGATCAAAAATATAATATAAATACATTATGAGATTTCTAAAGTTTTCTCCTAGGAGTTGCAAATGTTTTGAGAAAATGAATGTTCACCTCAGCCTTCGGGGATGGATTTAAAATGAGAAAAATTAGTGAAGACGAGGAGGGATGGGAGCCGATCGAATTGCGAGATTCCATTGTAGAAGTTTTGATTGTTTATTTATCAGCCGCTGTTGATGTCAAGTAAATCGATGCTTAGCAGAGAGATTGTACATAAAAGAATGCAGAGAACTGACAAGATAGGAACACGGGCTCTGAAAATAGGGATTATTACTTAAACCAAAAACCAAAGATTTCACTGAAATTTATAATTTCACCTTGATATTATAAGATAGTTCTGAATCGAAATATTTGGAAGAAGAAAATCACCCCCTTTTTTTTGCTAAACGACTTTGTCAGTCTTTAAATTTAAAAGCTTAACTTGGGAAACTTGGGATAATAAAAAGAAAAGTTGACGCAAAATTTCTTTAAGACCTTTAGTTTAATATCGTAATATTCGAAATAAGAAATGCAAAGCCTGCTGAACATTTATCGATAAATCGATTGTGCTATCCATGATGACCAAGACTACTTAATGAAACGTCTGCATAGTTAACACTCAGACAGACTTATATAAAATCGCGAAAATTACTACGTTGTCTTCCTCAATCTTTCCCCATTCAATATATATATATATATATATGTTCAAGCTTTAGAGTCCGAATGTTTCTATATAATTGTGATAAAAATTTTCTTTTATTATATTATTATATAAAACAATGCTTTGGATGCCTGATTACTTATAACTAATAAATGAAATTTCTAATCTTTATGTTTTCATTCATTTTAACTATATCTGGGTTATGATCACAATGCATGCAATTTTTCCAAAACATCACACAGGTAGGCATTAAAAAATTCGGCTCAAATTTTTTTCTTCTTTGACTTCAATTAATTTTTCTCTCTTTACGGACAACAATATAGTATGAAAATGTATGAAAATAACTACTTTTTCTAACGAGCACTTTTCCCTCTCTCTCTCTCTCTCTCTCATCAGAGAGTGTCTATGCCTCCATCCCTCTTTTCAATATTGCAATTTTTTTATTTTGATTAAAAACGTAAGCTTAGGGTTGCGAAATTTTCATTGTTTACATAAAGTCCATTTACGTTGTAAGTTGAGTTTATCACTCGAAACAAGATTAGATGGAGTTCTCTTCTTTTTTTTTTTTAAAAAGTTTACTTCCATTTGAAAGCTTGTGTTGAGTAAACGATTGTCAAAGCGAATAAAAGAAGGCTTATGGTAAGAAGGATAAATGTTTCAGAAAATCATTTCGAGTTTTTTAATAAGGTTAAAGGCCAGATTTGCTACACAATATTACAAGATGATATCAATCAGACCCTTCAGAAGACGGCTTGTAACTTAATCTAAACGAATTTGTTGCTTAAAATCTTAATATTTCTTGTATTTTCTATAAAAAAAGACTAAAAAATGCGCAAATTTTCTGTGACAGTGTATGTTTTCATAAGTTCCTCGCCATTTGTCCTCAACATTTGCGAAAAACTTAATTTTTTTTATAAATATCTTTAACAAAAATAAAAGTCCGCCTACAATTTAATAATTTCACAATCCCAGGGATTTGCGATGCTTTTTTGTGAGATTACCTGGACTCAATAAGAGAGGCTTATATATGTCCACGTATAAAGGTGCACGAAAAATATTGAAGGAAAAAAATTGTTTTTTTTTTGCTATTTAAAAAAATGGACTGTCAGCTGAGATTTCAGTTCGTGATTTTCGATTACAATCAATAAATTACGTTAAATTAAACTTTATGTGCAATGATCATTCGAAGTAGAGAAAACCCTTGCTATGGTAAATCAGAAATCGTATCTCCCATCTACGCTATGGGATATAAAATTCGTCTAGATGTTCTAATAAAAGTTGTCTTTTACACTATTGCAAAATTATGCACACAAAAGTTCATAACGCCACGGCCGTACTTGCTTACAAGAAGGTTCAAAAACCGAAAGTAGCCTTATACTCCGATAATGATCAGTAATGATTTTGATAACAACTTTGAAGAATTTTTAATCTTATTAACAACATAAACTCCCGACAACCTTCGACAATGTCAGATAATTGTTGACATCGATTTTTAAATAATAAAAAAGATAAAATTGCTTAAAGTAAAAATGTTACTGTAAAAATTCCAAAAACAATTGTGCTATAAATTGTAGATTAGTGTAATTAAGATTTACACTTTTTGTATATTTTATGTAAGTGGAATTAACAAATTTTTGCAACTCTCGAAAGCTTTTCATGTCAAGTGCTGATTTACCTAAGATTTCATTTAAGAAAATTGAAAAAAGAAAATCTCAAATTTCCTAAATCTAGTTATTGTTATTGATTGATATTGTTGCTGTTATTTTACTATTGTTGGTTTTACATCTGGCTGATTAAATAAAACCATTAAAGACGTTGAGCAAATACAATCATCCATAAACATTATAAGTATTCTCCTTCTCTCTCTCTTCCTCTAGACTTAATAGTTCCTTAGATTCTTTTTTTTTACTTCTCATTCCTTCCTTATTCCAGCGTCACCACTTTTTTGAGCAAAAAGCACTTGTTTTTTTCAATTTCACTTTAACAAAAGTTCCAATTACTTTTTGTGTAATAATATTTAAAACGAGAAGTCGAAAGAATATTTTAATGAATTTTATAAATTTTTATTTGAAATATATCACACTAAACTTATCCTTGGCTTATTACCTTTTCAGGTAATTGCTATGCTTATTTCACTCTATTTTACTTCGTTTACCGACGTCTCCACCTCTTTTTTTTCACATATTAATACGGCTTTCTTTAGACGAGTTTTTTTTTTACCATTACATTATTTATGAGTGAATTTTTAAATCAGAAACATTAAATAATGTCTTAAGCTTTAAAAAGCTACGTGCACTTTATTTAAACTTTTATATTTAATGAATAATATTGTGTTTTTTTTTATTATTGCCTAATTAAATTATTAAAAATAACAAGAAGATTTTCTTCAACAACCGACCGCAACACTTCGTTCGTTTTCGAAACGCCACACTCTTTAACATGTTCACAGACGGTTAACTAATACGAATAATCAGTATTCATTTGTTATGACATTGCCAGACATATTAAACGCGTGTGTATTATGACATAATACGATATTTTAAAATTTTACAATTTTATGTTATAGAACTTTATAATAAACCCTAAATATTCTTATAATTAAATAACTTTTCCTTAAATAATTGTTATAAAAAAAATACTTTGAAATGTGAACAAATATAAAATATCTTATGTGGCAGTACCAATATTTTAATTGACATTCTTTTATGTGTTTCTTATATTCGAAAAGAGTTGGCAACTCTTTCTTTATAAAAGCAATTAATAAATGTCGGTAAAAGACAAAACTCATAACAATTTGTGTCAGTCTAGGTCAAAAGTAAATGCTGTTTTATACTTAAATCAATTTTTAATTAGCTAAGATTTTTCTTCTCCTTTCACTTTAAAAAATTTTTATATAAAATTTTCTAAATTATCAACGTGGTGCTATGGCTGGTTTGATAAAAACTACTTTGCCAAATTATTTATCTGGTTTACCTATTCCTGACACCTTTACTGGATGGTTTAAATTGTCATGTAAGTGCAAAATAAAAATTTTATGATATATGATGAAAGCAAGAATAGAAAACTTGTCTTATTTTATAAAAATATACGTATACACGTATACCATATATATATATATATATAGATATATATATATATATATCTACTACTACTATATATATATATATATATATCTACTTTTTTTCAATATCACATGCTTTTTTAAATGAATTTTGGTTTTAATGAAATTATTTTATTCATCCATTTTTTAAAAGATATTATGCAATCTATTTGATTTCTATCGAACTTTGTTTTCTCATATAAATGAGTTGCTGCCGATGTTTATGTGTATATGAATAAGCATGAAAATTGTTTGCTTGTTAATGGGATGATTTGTTTTAATAACCTTAATATGGAATTATGTGTTTAGTCACTTTTTGAATGTACTTTTTATTTATCCTTTACTTGAATTAAATTTCATCTTTATATTTGAGTGTACATATAATACAAGATTTTTAACTTTCTGTCAATTTATGCAAGATTAAAAGACATCCTTCTTTTTTTTCCTAAATGTAGTCTCCAAAAGTACATTTCAATATTAATAAAAGCAGTTTATTCTGCAATTATCAAGGTAAAATATGATCAGAACAAGTTATTGTACGAGCGCAGCGCTGCTGTTAGCTACTAAAGACTTTTCTTAATGGGCTTAGCAATTATTTTTAAATAATCTGAAGGTTTTCTTCGTATAATTCCATATTTGAGGACCTTCAAAGCAAACCAGCCTTTTTTTTCTTTCCTCAAATGATGGTAATAAGTCAATAATCACCTTCGTTGGACACAACCGAGTTCCTTAAAAAATTTGCAAAAGTGTTTTAAAGCATGAACTGGCGCAAAAAAGGACGAAATAAAATGAGGAAAAGCTTTTATTTTTTTTCGAAAAGAAAATGCAATTGAAAATAGCCAAAGTTCGGTATAGAAGATTTTATAAATTATTCACAAACATCTCCTTTTTCTTTGCAGTTACTGATTGGCTGTCGCTGGTGCCTCCCGCAGCTGTCGCAGCCGGTTTGGGTTATACCTTTTATTTGGCTTATTGTCCTGAGGCTAGAAAAGGTTGCACTCCTCCAGGACGTTGCAATCAATCGGTACGTAAATCTGAGGCTAAAGTTGTCGACACGATTGACGTCGAAGATATAGCCGAAAAGGCGGCATTTTGTCGCTGTTGGAAATCAAAAAATGTAAGCGAATTTTGATTTAAAAACAATTATCTATATTTATTTATATATTTCTCCCAAGTGGCCCTATTGTGACGGCAGCCATGGCGAACATAATAAGAAAACTGGTGATAACGTTGGTCCTGTTGTAATTAAAAGACGCTCCTAAATCAATTGATCAACGTCAGTACAGGTTTTTTTAAAGCTTTTAAAAAGCATTTTCTTTTTTAAACAGAATTCACATTTGTTTGGAATTTAACCGGTTAATAGCTTCTAGTTTGCTATCTAAGTATAAAGTCATATAAATCGTGTTCGTAACAATAATTTGTTTTCTTTGTGTCTAATTTATCCATAAATATTGTTCTGCAGTTTTGGCAAATAAACAAAAAAAATTGATCGATAATAATCCACCGAAGTTATTTGCAATTCGTTGTTTATAGTATTTCTCGGCTTATTTTTAAATCAATCCTCCCTCCCCCTTCTTTAAGAAAAAGGCGAAAGGTATAAAGAAGAAGACATCTTTTTTAAACTCGTTATACAAAAACTTGGTTTTTATATTTAATTTTTTTTTTTTGTATGTATAAAAAAAGAGAAAAAGACAGTCTACAAACCATATAGTTTTTTTTAGAAGAAAAGAACAAGCACGTATGCTTATGGCGTAAGGGAAATGAAAAAATGTCTGTCGATTCCCATGTTAAATAATTTATTTGAAAATTTTGCCTTGATTAAATTTACGACCATCCTTATCAGTGCCGGTCCAAGAGAAATATTGTTCAACTAATTTCTTGGTCTCTTCCGACTTTGGATCCAATTTCTTCCAATCATAAACTTCGTAGTCCACTTGCCAGTCAGGTGAAAGAGTAAAAGCTAAATCTTGACCACGCCATACCCATATTCCGGAGATAGTGCTATCATTGTCGCCACCGAATAAGCACACTGAGGCAAAAGCCTGTTTACGCATCTTATCAAGCCGCTGGAACATGCCAGAAATAAGATTGCAAGACATAAATGTTTTGGTCAATTCTTCGTTGTATTTGTATTCTCCAAACCAAATGGAGCAGTTCTCCGAATCGAATTTGTCCCAAAAATAGGGTATAGAAACTTTCTCGTCTTCATTGGAGTAAATTTTTTTAAAATCATCAAAATTAAATTTTCCCTTAGGTAGGGATTCAAAAGGATCTTTTGATTTAGGTTCGCTCGCTAAAGCTTCTTCAGTCGCATCCATTTCCTCAATTTCTTCGTGCTCTACTTCTTTAACAGGTTTTTTTTTCTCCTCTTTGGGTTTCTTTTCTTGCTTTTGTTGTTTCGCATCACCGCCAGCCTGCCCGGTTTTGGCTAGGAATTCGGCATATTTTTTGGGATCGAAAACTAAAGCATGCTCACAAACTTTAAAAGTCTTAAGTACGGCTTTGAACTGAGGCTGATTCAGCAAAGTCATAAACCAACGATTGGTATTTTCGTAAGGCCTTCGGGCGCTGGGCTCCATTACATATTGATATACATGCAGCAAACTGCAGAATACGACAATATCAGCCAAAGTAATACGTTCACCCACCAAATAAGTGCAGTTTAAGAGTTTCTCGTTCAGCAAAGCTAAAACCTCCTCAACATCTTGTCTGGCAGTGCTACCTCGTTTTTGAGGCATAATTCCTAGTAAAGGAAATACCAAGGCACAAGAGGCTGGGACAATTTCATTGTCGGCAAACGACATCCATTGATGCACCTGAGCTTGGGCAAAAGGGCACTTGCCACCACGCAATTCTTCATTTGCTACAAAATAAGCGATGGCATTTGATTCGCTCAGGTATTGGCCATTCGGTGTTTCAAAAGCCGGCACCTTAAAACATATAAAAAAAAAAAAAAGTCAATCCTAACCTCATATTTTCAATGATGACGTTTACAACACGCCTTGAACGTCTGAAACACAAGATATACAAAATACTTCTGCATTCTTACCTTGCCGCTAGGAAACTTTTTGAGGAATTCTGGCGTTTTATTGGTCTCACCAAATTTAAAATTTCCAGCCAATTTTACACTAGCTCCAGAGTATTGGGCTGCAATCAGAGCCTTAAAAGCACGGAAGTTGTCGGGATATGTGTAAAGAGTCTACAATAAGAGTATGGAATAAAACCGTTTAGCTCATAATTATTTTAAAAATGAAGATTTCATTGATAAGGCTTTAATTCGGATGTTGAAGATTTTTACGGATAAAAATTTGCAAGCTCTTACTTACTCCTGTCGCCATTTTCGCTTAACGCCGGAGAAAAGACGTACGGAAAGAAACTTTACCAATAAGATTTCAAACTGACAACGCTGCCACAGATTAATTAAATTTTTAGAATTGCCACCCGAATAGGAAATAATGAATTGCAGTATTAATAAACAATGTCACCCTTTTCGCTAAAAAGGTGTAGCTGCGCTTTTTTTTTAAGGCTTAAGAATAAAAGTTGAACTTAAAAAAATCAATGTAAACGATCAACAAAGCTGCGTCCGAAATAATGACCAGAACTCCGCTATACTTTCCTATTTAATTTAATAGATTTGGGACGAATTCTACTAACTATATCAGAAACAAAAACAAATAATAAATAAGTCAACATATCAAAAATCTAAATCTAACGTCTAGGTTCTATATAGTGTACAGCCAAATGCGCTGAAGACCGGTAAAATATATTTATGAGCAGCAAGAAGAAGACCGGTACAATTTGTTACTTATCATTACATCTAGCTTTTCTTAATTTTGTTGTAGTTTCTAAATAAATAAATAAACAAAATAATATAATATTGAAAGCCTTAACGAAACAAACTTTTGATTCATCGAATGCCCGAACATAATAAATATTGTTTATCAAATTATTGACTTTCTGCATCCAAAATAGAAAGCACAATGGCAACCATTAAAACTAATATACGTATCTTTTTCTTCTTCAACAATATATGGTTTACTGAATTGATTAAAAAAAAAAAATATTAGCTTGTGCGTTTTGTGCAATAAATTACTGAGGAACAATTATGTATCTTTTAATTAATCAAAATAAGAAATATAATTTAAAATAGTAGTAAAATTTATAAAGTTGGACATTTTAGAGAGCAGACATGAACAAGAAAAGAAAACATTTTTCGGAACTTTGTAGTTGAAGGTAAAAAATGAAAACCAGTTTATCTGGGAAATATCTTCGAATTCATTTTTTTAATTCAGGAATTTCAGAGAGCAGGAAGGAACATGAGAAGAAAATTTTGTTCCCTCCGTTATCTGCGGTTAAAGGTAAGTGAACACTCCTTTCTCTGTTCGTTGAAAAACAGGTTTTTAAATTTACACCTTCCGTTACCGCATCCATTTACTAAAAAAGCCAGTATTAGAACAATCAAAAAGTTCTGGACTCGGTGATCAGCTAGGTAGAAAGGTATCTACTTTGAGGAGAGCTGAACAAGAGGTCAATTCTTAAGATTGCGTAACAAACAATTAAAACACTGTGCGGCTGCAACTGAAACGATCGGGAAACCGATGTCGATGTATCGAAACCTTTCCCCAGAGACCAAGGCATGCCTTTACTTCGGGCGACTTGCAACGAACACTGGGCTGTCATATCCAAAGCTAAACAGTACCCACCCACGAATTGCATGGCACTCCCTTTGGAAACGTTTCTGCAGCGCCTCCCAATCACGCACGCCAATTCCACTTCATGAGCCACCTTACTAAAGACTTTAGGAATCTAAAACTTAACATAGTGAAGAATTTAGCGCATATTCATTGCAGAACTTACAATTATATTTTGACCTTCTTGTATTAGTGAAGTTGACGGTTTAAGGAAAAGTATTGGCTCTTCCGGGATTGGCAGTTTTCGACTTTTGATTATGTCCCTAAAATAGAAATTTGCTGAAGTATGCTCCCCAATTATATATCAACCGTTAAGCTCACTTATAATTTAATCCGGCTCCTAATATTTTTTTATTATAGGTAACAAAACTTTCCAATTTGCACTTAGAATCATCGGTAGCCATCGTCCTTCTTGCCGAATACCTTAAAACACTTTTTAATTCTGCAAGTGTTTTCACACATACAATGAAAGATCATCACGGTTTCTACTAATTCGTGAAAATTTTGCAAACCGCCATTTTTCCATACGTTCGATCATTCTGATATCGACCACCAAAGAGTATTCATACAAACGGCAGTTTTTCACATGCGTATATAACACAAAATTTAAAAAAAAGTGAGCAGCGAATCAACTGAAGTAAGTAGCAAAAAAAAAATATTTTATTTTAATAAATTATTATTATATATCTATATATTAATTTATATTATAATATTATATAAAAGAAACCACTTGTGTGCTCAGACACTGCTTCAAAGCATGTTACGTTTGGGAAAGCGTTAATGCGGAATTCGTTTTTTTTCGAATTGTTTTTTTTTTTCCTGCTAATTGCTTGAGGAACACAAAGAATCAGCAACGGTTTTTTGATTTTTTTAAAGTACATTTTTTAAAGTTAATTTCAAATTTAAGTTTATTTGCTAATGCGGTGGAAATTTATAGCTTATAACATAACGTGAAAAATAAATCTTGATGTCTTATGCATCTATGACTGAGTTATTTTCTTCTATGCTCCTCAATCAATTGTAAATTTTACACCATATCAAGCTGTACATGCAAAATTAGCTGGTATACAATGGAATAGCCTTTGTAAACGATATCAAGTAACGAAAGATTTTTTATATGCGTGCCCCGTACAAGAAAATTCCATTCAATCCAATAAGTGGATAAATTTTCCAATTAATTCTTATCAAGTTTTATGGTATGAATGCGAAATGGAAAATGATTTCAAAGAAGCGTCAATATTTAATAAAGTTTTGCTTGATAATGGCGTAGCTCTTCATGATCCAGAAACTAAACATTCCACCAGTATTGGTGGAATTTCACTTGATTTAATATTGCCTATTAACTGTAACTTTTTATCTAGTATTATATTTGCAGAAACCCGAATCTT
This sequence comes from Glossina fuscipes, assembly GCF_014805625.2. Lineage (NCBI taxonomy): Eukaryota > Metazoa > Arthropoda > Insecta > Diptera > Glossinidae > Glossina > Glossina fuscipes. The sequence goes on along the minus strand of NW_023998455.1, from coordinate 2,116,368 downwards.
TTAATCAAAATGAAACCGAACCAACGACTTTCGAACAATTTTATCAACACATAGCCAATTCTGAGAAATTGGATATAGGCAATCTGCACGTGTTTCTAGACGCTTATATTTCATTGCTTGAAGAGCTGAAATTAATAATAGATAATGATTCATTAAATGTAAAACAAAACAAATAATAAAAAAATTTAAATTATGTTAATATGTTCAATGAGAAAAAAATTCAAAAAATTTATAAATTGGATTTGGAACAGGTAGTATATTAAAATGTAATGAGTAGCCGCCTTTTTTTTTGTGCTTTGTTTATATTTTCAGACTCATAGAAGACAACATAGAACAGTACCTTATATATCGACTAAAGAAATGGGGTATGTTTGAATACCATCTATATGACAAAGACGCGACTACTTTGTAACATTTTAGGGAGATTGGTTAACACAGCTTTTGGGAAAGCGTTCAGGACAATAGACTTAATGTCGGCTGCCCAAAGAAATGCTAATTAAATTGCTTGAAATTCGTAGAGTAATGGCGAGTTGATAGAAGAATAATTGTTCTGGACATAGCTTATATGTGAGCAAATATTACGAAGTAACAATTTAATGTACATTTAGATTCAGCAATTTAATTAAGAAAAAGCTATTTCTGATATTGCTGATATAATTTCTCCTTTGCCCGAAAAGCCTTCGGCAAGCCAAAAGTATGGTTTTCAACTTTCGTAATCCCCAGTCATAGTATCGTTGGTTTGTTAATATCTTAGCGCACATATTAAACAACTCCACGCAATGTTCGGCAATTTCGTCGACGAATTCGATTGAGAAATAACGACTTTAACGGTTTTTTCATTTATGTTCGTTATGTTTTGTAAGGAGAGGGCTGTTGCTTACTTGCTACATTCTGTGTGTATGATGTGCGTGGGTGCTGAAGAAATATCAAGTATAATATGGGTGCTCAATTTCTTTCACAACCTATGTAAAGTGGCTAATATTCACTTGTACATGCTTTCTCAGAAATCTTCTCTTCTAGTAATGCACTGGATGAAATAAATTTATTGGTTTATATGCGCAATAAGTTTATTATGTATTTTTTAGTGCTAAAAAAATGTACAACCTCATGCGTAATATGGGTGCCCAATTTTTCCTACGATTTGTGCAAATTGGTCAATATTCACTTGCACACGTTTATAAAAGTGAAATTCCGAATGCAAATTATTATCAGCATAAGACTGATAAATTTGAAAATTTCTTTCCAGAGTCTGAAGCTGATGCAGAACAAAAGAATGGAGAATAACAATCACCTTCAACTGAAAATCTTGAAAGACATAATTACAGCATACGCATATGCTTTTGGCTTTCAACATTAAACAACAAATATTACCACCAAAGAAAGTAGCAGCGGCGAAAGCGGGAAAAGCGACAGCGATAACATCGGAAGAACAGGATTAAATAACATTATCAACCACAATTAATTTTTTCCATGATACAAAAAATCTTCTTCATGCTGTTCAATTACACATATATATATATAAAAAAATGCAAGCAATCCGCGCAAAAAAGAAAAACAAATAAATAAAGGAATGAAACTAAAGAAAAAAAGGTAGCAGAAATGTGTATAAAATATATAATAAAATATCATAAATAGAAACTCTTTATATGTTTAATGCGTAGCGATACGTCCTGAAAATACCCTTCAGATGTTGGAATGATAAAAAATGATCATCTATAATAAAAGAGGTTTAGTTTACGTATATACATATATTTGTAAATAAGTGTATGTATACAAATACGAAGAAATTGAAAAAGAATTAAAATTTCTCATATCATCAATACTGTTAGTTTTGCCTGCAGCCTGTTCTTAGTAAAACGGTATTCATTCATTTGGAAAACAAAGACTAAATAAAATTTAGACGTCAGGCTTAAATATGTGAAAGGATAACAATAATAAAAAATTATATGAAAAAAAACTAAAATAGCGGTTCATCAAACTAATATAATTGTAAACAGGAGACAAATATTTAGCGATTTAAATGTGAAAAAGAATTAATTAAATTATATTACGTATTAATTTATCAAGAACTTCTGTTCAAAATTGATTTTATTTTATTCAATGGTTGTAAAAATAGAGAATCATACTCACCTAAGTCTTTTTTAATAAACAAAAAAAAAATTTCCAAATCAAGAACAGCAATTGCAATTGAAAGAAGAAGGCATCTATTACTATATATATATATCTAAAGAAACTGAAATTTGTGTACAGTATATACATAGTCGGCAAATTTAAGAGGAAGAAAAACTGGTTCAAATAAATACACCTTAACTGGTAGATGGAACTTATAATAATAGCGATAATCACGTAGCCGACTATAAATAAAGCGCTGGAAGACAAGTACTAGTAACAGGTAACCGATCGATTCCTTGCCAGATATCTCAAGCCTTAAACGTCCGAAGTGCAGTGAAGTCGGTTGAGGCTCGGTTGTATTTCTAGGTTAATTAAGTTTCAAGCGGTAAACACGATGAACTAATGCCACATTATTCGATACGTAAAAATAAGAAATTCAGTGGAAATGTAAACAATTAATAAATGATTTGAACAGTAAAAATTAAAAAATAAAGACATCAACATAAATAAAAAAAGGCAGTAAATGAAAAATAATAAGAAAAATAATACAACGGCTAATAATTTTTGTATTTCTTGGGTAATTAATGAAATGAGGGAGTAGTAGTAAGAAAAATGAGTTTAAAAGATGGAAAGGACATTTCACTGAGTCAGTTAAGCGAAATAATTCCTTAAAGATAAGGATAAATGCAAAAGATGTGTTATGTTTGGAATGCAACTTTAAAATTGATCAATAAACCGCCTTTAATACTTCTTCCACTTTTTGAACAATAACGATAAATGATATAAAAAAAGAATCTAAACAACGCAAATTAGGTAAATAGTTTTTAAATTTGAAATAAATTGTTTCTACTCCTACTTCTTCGTCTTTCTTTTTGTTTTACTAATTGGTTTACATACAAAACCGTATGACTCGTCAATTCCCACAAAGGTTGGTAAAAATTTTTCAGTATAAGTGGCGTTTACATTGTTCTCCATACGTTTAACTCTTATTCCCAGACTTGAAAAGAAAGCGAAGCTTCATTATATCAACTTCGTACATATGGGTTAAGTAGAAAAAAGTAAGAAATCGACAAAACAATTACGATACTGTTATTAGTTTGAAAACAAATAATCACCTTGAAATTGATTGAATGGAAAAAAATTTTACGATATCATCGGGAACATCTCGCTATTATTAATTGTTCCATTATTTAAAAATTATCAAAAAAATGGTCACGGTCAACTCTCTATTCCTTGTCTTAAGGAACAACAACATAAACTCTTGCTTACAAGAATACTAATGGGACTTAATTATAATTTTAAAGTTTAAATAATGAAAGTTTTTCTTAAGTCAGCCTAAAGCAACTAAGCAATATGATACGGCGTGTTACGAAGAGCTGTAGGTATAAGTTTGAAAATAGGGTAAAATCGAATTATTATTTTTTTTGAAAATAGGGTAAAATCGAATTATCATTTTTTTATAAGTATAAGTTGCGTCGTAATTTGATTTTATTTTTTAACTCCTGTTTTTATAAACTCTTACGTATGGTAACACTGTAAACATTTAGTAAAATAGCAAAGAAGAAATACTTGCGAATTTAGGTGAGGTTTTGTTATTTAAAAGGAAAAGTAATAATTTCATAAAGAAAGAATTATTAAAAACGGGTTTGAGACAATAAATACTGTATAATTAAAACAATTGTTATTTAAACAAGAAAATAAAATATGCCACCAAAGGAACGCAATATTGCTATGATGGGATATAGATCTGTGGGTATGTTATTGAAGTCTTTCAATTTGTGTCTGGTTATATGTATGTGTTGTGTGTTTTTTTTAAGGTTTTGCGTTTTATTTTTTTTATTTTCTTTTTTTTTATGAATGTCATTTCTTTTGGCTTTGGGAAAACCCCTCAACTAAATCTTTTTTTTTCTTCACTGACTTCCAGGAAAATCTTCACTAAGTATACAATTTGTGGAAGGCCAATTCGTTGATTCTTATGATCCAACAATAGAAAATAGTAAGTAACATTCCAAAAGGATGATAGACTTTGCCTTATTATTATTATATTGCTTTTATAAGGAAAAATTACTCTGTATAATATTAAGAACATTTTTGAATGGAAACATTTTTACTAGTAACTAAATCAATTTTATAAATTGCTTAATATTTAGGTCAAGGTTGATTAATTAGAAGTCATTTAGATGTTGTTAAAGTTATTGTGGGTACGGGTGTGCGAGAAGCCATAGATTCCAAATTTTTTTTATAATAGATTCACATGACACCTGAACACGAATGCAAAATTATGAGAAAAAGAACCGAAGGTAAAACTTTCTTTCGATTTGTTACAAAGTTTAGCTGATAATTTCTCGCAACAAGGCTATTTGTTGTTTTTTCATGAACAAAATGCCTTCCCCTTTTTTTTTTCTTTTGGTATAAGATGTCAAACTTACTACAAATGAAAGATACGCGAAATTGTGTTTTCGATTGACATAACCCAAATAAAGAGATCATTTAGCGCGCACTTGCTTAACTAATTCAACGTTCAAAAGAATGGAGCACTTCTTACCGAAAATTTCTTTCAATGACAAAGTTTTAGAGCTTATTGAAAGACAAAATTTGTACCTTCAAAACCATTGAATACAAAATTTGATTGAATGACTTTCTCCTGCCATACGTTTTCAATCGTGAAAATGGCGAAAAGCCAATAAACCCTGAGCGATACTGGAATATAAGCAAAAATGATTGAAAATTGAATATAAATGAGCCTTATTTCCAACAAGAGGGCTCATCGAGGTGCATAGATAGTCATTCAATTTGGCGGTAATATCTTATAAACTTGTTTATTGAATGTATTTCGTTCAAAGCGTTGGAAATTGTTTGCTTTAGTTAAGTCATTGAAGAGAAGTGAAAGGAACAGTTGATAGAAACTTCGAATTTGTACTTGTAGTCATCACATTAGTCACAATATTTTTAAAAAATTGCTTTAAATTTGATTTGGGGAAGAGAAGCGAATAAGTGAATTTCGTGAATTCCTTCATTACTATGTATAAATTTGATTCATCGCTTATTATATTTCATTCTCGTTTTCAGCATTTACGAAAGTTACTCGTGTTAATTCCCAAGATTATAGTGTAAAATTGGTGGATACTGCTGGACAAGATGAATATAGTATATTCCCTGTACAATATAGTATGGATTTTCATGGTTATGTATTGGTTTACTCAATAACCAGTCAGAAATCATTTGAAGTTATTAAAATTATTTATGAAAAACTATTGGAAGTTATTTGCAAAAAATAGTAAGCATCAAATTTCGATATCAAATTCAAAAAAATTTATATAATTATTATCGTAACCATCTAGTGTACCTGTAGTATTGGTAGGTAATAAAACTGATTTACATCAAGAACGTACTGTATCAACAGCCGAGGGGCGTAAATTAGCTGAATCATGGCGTGCTGCATTTTTAGAAACTTCGGCTAAACAAAATGAGGTTTGTCGAGGATGCTTTTCCATGGCCAATAATCAAAATTAATTATTTTTTATTATCTCTTAGTCTGTAGCTGACATTTTCCATCATTTATTAATGTTAATTGAAAATGAAAATGGGAATCCTCAGGAAAAAAGCAGTTGTATCGTTTCGTGAGCTTTTACTTAGCAAAGAATCAAAACAGTCTTTTTGACTCAAAAAACAAAAAAGAAAAAAAATAAACAGTCCTTCGAATCAGTTGAAACTGTAACAACAAACGGGATTGAAAAAAGTTTAGATTCACATCCTGGATTTATAATTTCATAAAGATTTAGTTTTCTGTAATTTTCTCAAAATAGGCTGTAGTGAAAGAAGGAAATGTAAAAGAAAATAATTCTTAAGTAGTAATTAATTGTAGTGATTTCTTGAAAAAAAAAAACACTTTTGTAAATTATATACATATAGCCCTTTTTTTTAATATTTAGTTGTAATTTCATTTCCAAATCACTATTTTAATGCGAAATTCTTTTAAAAAGATTAGTTTTTATTTTTATTTCGAGTATTCTCGGATAAAGACATACATCTCTCCCTATCTTAATTTATATAATTCCTGTGTACTGTAAACAAATTTTAAGTTTTAAAATAAAAAAAAACAAAATAAAATAAAACTGGAGTGAGGTTTTAGTAGGGAATGCAAAAAAATTCAAGAGTTTTTTTAACGAGGAATCGCATGATAATTTTTTTTTGTAAAATTTATCCCATATTTAGAAATATCGTGCCCGATTAAGAGATACACTTCGGGATTATTATCAACTATCAAGTAATAACGCATAAGCGATTTTTTCGCCTCTTTCGAGTTAATATTACGGAGAAATAACTGACATTATTGCTGTATCCAATGGTTTACAACAAATATTGCATGCAAGACAGTTTGCTTTTTAATTCTTAATAATTTAGTACTTGGCACTTGGCAGCTCTAAAATGCAGCCAAATTTATCTTCTCTGTTGCAATTAACGGATACTTTAAGAGGCTTACTTGGCACCATCGTAGTATTGGCATTTTATTACAAAATTTTATTTGCTCAGAGAGGAACTTCTGATTATCGTATCTGAAAAAGTGAAAAAGAAATAGAGAGCGAAACATTTTGCTTTTAAATCTAAACATTTTCTAGATTTTTTTCAGTTGCTTTTTTCTCTTTAGTTAGAAATTTTGAATATTAAAGGTGTGTGTAAAATTAAAAAATAATCGCGCCTATTATATTTTACTATTACTATTACTACTATATTTTGCCTTTGCGTTGTTCCGAAATTGTTCACAAATGAAACGTAGTTGCAGAAAATTATTTATAACAAACTAAAAATCGGAAAAAATCATTGCAATCGATAACGCGAATAATAAAAAATTAAAAATTCAAGTGTTTTTTTATGCTAAGTGTGTGAAAATAAGTATAAAGTAAGAAAAACCTGTTAACAAGTTTTATAAAAAAAACAAAAATAATTTTCTCCGAAATATTTTGCGACGAAACAACAACGTAATTAAGAGATTTAACAGACGCCTCATACGGTATATAGGTAAATACTTTGTAGTTATTCAACTTCTCAGGAAAAAAAATCTGCATATAAAGAAATTGTGGAAAAAAGAAAAGTAAAAAGGAATTAACTAATAAAAAAGGAAGTCGTTTATTTTTTCCTCATATCTTAAGTTGACAAATACGGCAGCTGGGCCTGCTGTTTTTCTCCCTTTTTCTGTCATTAATTACGTGTTAGGGTTGCCAAAACTTGTTTAAAAGACAAAAATATCTAAATAATTTAGCATGAAATGAAATGATTTATTTGAATATTTCACTCTTTGTTTTATTAGTTATGGAAACGTCTGCCAAAAAAAGGAAAGAATCTTGCTGTTGCTTCCCTACTACTGATAAATATTTCACGTACTTTGAAATTTCATGATTGAAAGTAATAAACAGTTTTTACGCACTTCTAATGGGAAGCATATTAGTTTGCCATTTACTTTGTAACGATCATATCAAAGGCCTTGGAAGTATAGCTTTGCTTAACGTAAAATCCGGAGTTCATGCAACTTCTCAAAATCTTAAAAATGATTTCTTAAAGTATATTAGGTTTATATATAAAATTCTTTTGTTTTTCCTGCAAGCAAATTAATCAGTTAAAAGTGAAAATTGAAACGAGTGCTTGCAATGCTGAACGTGTGCAGCATCTGGCCGACCGGGGTTAAAATGTTTATCGAGAAAGCTTAAACCGTGCGTTAATTTTTAACAAATTGTCATCTAAAGGCATTTTATTTGGTAAAGATTAAGTCAAGATTTATTACAAGCGTTTAGTAGGCCCATCTATTATTATTATTTTAACTTTTTGATATATATACATCTAAGTAGTAAGCATCTAAAATTCGTCTTAAGGTGAAACTCTCTTCATTACTTGTTTACGTTTTTATAAGTGATTGTCACGAGTAATTTGCTTGATGTGACAAATTACGATAAAAAGTAAAGGTTTTTTAATTTTTGTTTTCAATTGATCTTGAAGCAACCTTAAAAATGCATTGTGAATATATCTTGAGAATTGCTTGCATAGATACAAACTTTATAGAGTAATATCACTTGCATTAGGAAAATATTTTTGCCGCGTTAAATCAAATTTTAACGTTAAGAAACAAGTTTTAAGTAAAAGCAAAAACAAACAAAAAAAAGTCAAAAGTAAAGAGAAGCTATAGAGCGCGCAATTTTCAGTTAGTAATTTGTGTACACAAGCAAAGGTGGACAGTAAGCTTTTGTTTGATGCGATGCATGACACATGGCGTTCATGGAAAAATGCATGATGAACTGAGCAAAAATGAATGAGCATGTGTAACGCGATGTCGGGTGATTTTTATAATTGTGATACAACCGAAAATTGTTAATTCGAAATAACGTAAAGTATTCCAGAATTTAAAGGAAAAAGGTTTCTATTATAAAAGAATTTCATGTGATGATAGTTTACCCTATTAGTCTTGAAAGAAAAACTAAGGTAAAAAGAACATTAAACGTAAGAACATTTTCTGTCGACTTCTCAAAAAGCATTTTAGATCACCAGGACAGAACATCCAGATTCTTTTCATGTACATACGAAATCAATTGGATTTTGCACATCGACAATAGATCGATTGGATAATGTGTAGACAAAAGCCGACCTCAGTCTTTGTACATTTTATCGTTTTACAGCTCAACAATTTCATTTCAATATCGAACATGTTTATACGTGACATAGTAAATTGCCCGAAGTTGGTCCCTACATATATGTGATGTTTGGTGGTAAATGAATTAATATTCGTTCTCTGATCTGTCAAAGACTTATTTAATTTCTTTTCAATTACTTTCTTCTCATTCTTTTCGAATGAAGAGATTCCCATGAGTTTCGTTAACTATCTTTTTTTTAAATCTTTTGGATATGTCTTCTCCTACGTCAATTTTCTCTACGATTTCCTATCTTTTGTTTGTTAAAAAAGTGTAGGAGAATGATGCCGAACACTTGATCAGAGAATCCATTGAGGAGAACATTGTTGAATCACGTAATGTTGCATATATTCGCATGAGCTGTCGAGTCGGCAAAGGAAAGCGACTAACAAGGCGGGTTCAAATCTCAAGTGCGGCAGAGTTTTCGATAAGGGCGGCTATGTGATATAAAATTATTCAGCAGACTTTGCACAGGCTTTGTTTTTTTTTTTTACTACCTTATCTTATTCTACATAAAAAACATCTTACTTGTGCCATCGTAGTTGTTATTATTTTAAGGTACTGTAATCATCGACGTTTCGTTTTACGCTTTCCGTTCACATTAACTTATTCTACGTAGGTACAATCGTCTTACTTACGCCATCGTAGTCCTGATTACTTTAAAGTACTGCAGCCGATGACTTTGCCTTCAACAATTAATTTGTGTATATATACGAATGTAGGCACGCAAGTTGTACGTATGTGAATAAATGTATGAATTTTTTGACGAAATAAGCGATAGACAACATTACGTTATTAGATTACTAACATAGTGCGTAAAGATCTATCAGATGAAAAATTAAAGTGCGAAACACAATGCTTGCGTTATGCGTTGCCCATGGTTGAGAGTAATGCAAAATCAGTTGAACAAACAGCTTGCGTACGTTGCTAAAAGAAAATTATATGGCTAGCATTTGTTTACCGAAGCATTTATGACTACAAAATTTTGTTTGAATTATAGTTTTTGTAATTCGTTTAGTTCAGCTTAACTTTTAATTTTGCTCATTTTTATTGCTTTGCTTAACTTTTCATATTGTTTAGCTTTTAAGTTTTCCCTTTTTCTGGCTGTTTTTCACAGCATATAAAAAGCATGATTTTGTTTCGTTTCAAGCGATATGTTCACCTGCGTTTAAATGCACAGGTATAAATCTTAATTTAACATTTCGCGGGTCACGCCTTACGCATAACGCAGGCATTATTTTTGCACATAAGCCCTAATAGATTTGTTTTTATGAAAAAATGCTCGCTTACTTGAAGGAAACCCCACAAAGAAAACGCAAATTATTGCACATTGCTATCATCAAATTCGTGCAAGTAATACAATTGGTTCTGTAGCATCTATCTATCCTTTTCGGTGAACACAGCATTTTTGATAGCAAATCAATGCTGCGAACGTAACGTGAGGTCGGTTGCCGTATCATGTTGAAAAGGCACCTGATAGTATCTTTTGGAACACTCAGACTCTATTACCCATTAAAATCCGTTCAATTGTATCGATTGTACTTGATAGGAGTCGCCAGCAGTGGATTCATTTAATTCAACATTAAATTCAAGTGTTTTAAAATATGCCGTCTGTCCGTTGTGTTGTGTTATAAACATTTTTTGGCAGCAAAAATCAATCTGTCGACTTCAAATTTGCAGAAACATTCTAAGTCAAATCGGTCGAAGGCTACGCCTACAGTACTATGTACAATTGAGAATACATCTGTGTTTCGAAAGGAAGAGAAAATTGGAATTTATTTTGATCATTACTCATAAAGTGCAGTAGGCAAACGCATAAAAATTGGAAGTCATATGGCCGATGCTGTAGCACGTATGCGAAAAAGGCAAAAATTCAATATTTATATTGTATCACTATTTAATTTTTTTTCAATACCTTCATAATGCGCATAAACAAGCCTTAAAAACTCCATGAAGTATATACATTTTTTGACGATTTCAAATTTGGAGTGCACGTAAGAATGCCTGCGTGTTCGCCTATCCATCCATTCGTCTGTCCAGCTGTGCAGTATCTGAGGTAAACATATTCTTTCATTTGCAAAAATGAAGACATCGCCTACAAACTTGCAAAAAAAAGTAGAAGTGACGTAAACTTTTAGAAGGACAAGTCTACAACGCCCGTGCGCTTATGCGGCAAAATGTGTTATTTTGAAAGTCAGCCTCGTCCGTTCCATACTATAAAGCACGATAGTTTAGTTCCATTACTTTGCTTTGTCGTAGTTAGGATAACGGCGACGGGCATAAAAAATTCGTCCGAGTATAATTTGTTTACTTGATTTTAATTCTATTCGACTCAGCAATAATTACGCTTGCAGTATATCTGATGACTTCACGCTTGTACAAACAAATTTTTGTCTTCAATTTGTTTTTGTCACTGTTGTCAAGGGAAATCTGGGAAAATAATTATATTGGAGAGATCAGGCCTCTACTCGAAATTCGCAAAAAGTGGTGTAAGCAAATTTTGATATTGCACAGTTACATCTACCAATTGCTCTCAAATGATATAAGAATGTCATTAAAAATAAGTACTACTGCGTCCAAAAAATAAGACCAATGTTCAAATTAAATTGCGCGGCTTTATCGAATATCGGAAATATTAGTGTTCCAGTTATGCAAAAAGTATTGTCGTTGTGGTTGTCGTCGTTACAACTTCAAATTTCTTCCATGAGATTTTTCCTTATCCCAATTTCAGACAATTTCCATATAGCATGGGAACTTGGGGAAGAAACAAAAGCAATAAGAAAATCAAATGATGTAAAATTAGTTCAGTCCATGTAAGTAATCCTGTCGCAGGCAAAGGCGTTGTTTCCCATTGCAAAAATCTAGAGATGCTTCAGGTGAAAAAACAGTTGCATTCGATTTGTGAATGTTGTTTGCTATGACGAACGATGGTTGCTCTCTCACTAAATTTTTTTATCTTATACGAGTGCACTCCTCTAAGCACGTTGGCTTTATTTAACAAGTCGATAATATTATTTTTAATTCATTTTTCTTTTATCTTTTTGCAAAAATAATAAAAAATAAATAAACATTTTGAGATTAATGACTTCTAACAAACGTTTTAAGGTCATTTATTGCATCAGTGTGCACTTAATGAAACGACGTTTTCTAATTTCAAGTATTATATATTAAAATAAATCGCAAACATATATACTATGTGTGCAAGTGAATTCTATCCGTTAAAATTGGGTAAAACATATACAACGCGTTCAATTTTTCCATCACATTTGTTACAAGTAACTTGAACATTCGGGTTTGTACATTATAAGGATCTGCTCTTTACAAAACTGTCGTCGTTCAGTGTACTTTAAAGCGTGAAGAGGGGGATGTTAACTCGCAGCACTTAAGCCGTGACACGAACACGAATATTTGGCTTTGCAAAGAGTTGTGAATGGTTTTCCAAGAGTGTGAGCGTGTGTGGGAAAGCCCTTTTTTTAAGGAGGAGGAAGGTTTTTAAAGCCTAAGTCGGTATAGGACTTGCACTCACTAAAACCCGCCCACGCGTCTAATAGCACCGCTAAGTGTTGCATCGGGAGAACCGTATGAACCTTAGCTGAATTCGTCTGCCTGAAGTCATTGGCCTTGGTCTACAGCGGGCTCTCTTCCGCTCTTCTCAGCTCGATCTTTATGGCTGCAACGGTCTCTTTAACACTGCCATACGTCGAGCGATCGTGTCATATGCGCGTTAACATTGATTCGTCTTTCAATAATACTTTCAATCCTGCTTTTCTCACTAATATTGTGTATATTGTAACTCCACACCCACTTTCGCGTTCTTTGACTGGAGGTATCATGAAAACATGAAACATTAAGCATAGTTCCGAAAAGATTCTGCGATTCAGTTTCTATCTTCTCAAGCGGGTCAAAACATTGAGATTAGGAAGTGGCCAGAAGTCATATGGGGCTGAATGAGGTGAATACGGCGGTTGCGGAACGTTATGGGTTGAGTTTTTAACGAAATGATCTCGCAGAACTCATGCGTTTTTGATGCCAACCGATATTTGACGCGTTTTCGGACCAAATTATCTCTTAAAGTGTTGTAGACTGATCGATCCGACGTACCAATAACACCACCGAGATCCCCAATTGTGAGTCGACGGTTTTGAAATCATCGAATCTTTGATTTATTTGACGTGACTTTCATAGCTAGAAATTGAAGATCTTCCGGGACTGCTCAACTCGTTCTCGGCCTTCTTTCAAATTTTTATTAGACTTGTAAACATATCTTTTCGGTGAAGTCAAAGTCTCTCGACAACATCCCAGATATTTCGCATACCAAAATATAATACACTCCCGTGTTCAATAACATCAAACATGGTAGGAACCGGGAAAAATACTCTTTGCGTCGCATAAAGCCAAGCGCAACCAAAACACTAATGACACTGTGCTACCAATTTAGACCAAAAAAAAATATTTCATATATCCGATATACCCGCGCAATTTGACTTGGATGTTGATCTTACTCTTTAGATATGGTATTACGTAATAAGAAACCCAAATTTCATAAATTTATTATATCTGTCTGTTAAGAAAACCAAATTGCGTCGAATTTAATTGAATATCAGGATTTTTATTGACAATGTTGTTTTTTTCATGACATATTTATAATTGAAATCATTTAACTTTGTTCATAAATAAACTGTTTTTGTTGATAATTGAAAAATTCCGCACATTTTTCTACGCTTTACATGAACATTGCAGCAAATGACTGGATATAAATACGCACTAAGTTAGTTGGAAAGCAGACAAAAACAAAAACAAGAAGACGGTCACTACTGGCTTTATAAAGCGGGTTAAAAGGGCCGTAAATATATTTTATGCTAGACCTTTAGGACATCACTGAGCTGAGCAACCATTAACAAACTAGAGAATACCTTCACAACATGCGGTGATAAAATAAAACGTCCGGAGTGTATAATCCTATCGGTCGATTCGAAAATGTGGAAGCTGTTCGGGCGGCAAAGTCTATTGTTCCTCCATCTCTAATTATAGACGATATCATGGAAGAGGTCGACATACAAAGATACCTTGAAAGTAAATTCGCAATGCTACCATTAGCACTTCTCTTCTCTTAGTCCTCTCCTAGTACCCAACATTATGTCTAACAAATATTGATGCGCAATCTGCAATTGTAGACAAATCCTTTCAATAAAGCCTATTCTTTGTGATGGCCTACACTTTTCCTTTAGTAGAAGAATGAGATTCGAAACAAGGACATCCTGAAAGCAGTTACAGGGCGCAGTATCTTAGTTCAAGAGACTACTTTATTGAAACCACTAGGCTCAATATCGAATAGTCCCCTCGAAAATATAGCTGGTACATTACGCTGGTAGTGTCCAATTTGCTTCTTTTTTTTTTAGAATTTTTTTCATTAGCGTAATTATAGTCTGCACCACTTGCGGTAAAGGCGGATATTGATTTGTGAGGGTGTATTTACCATCTAGAAAGACTCGAGGTAGATCGAACTTTTATTACATTCAGATTCAGAAAATGATTCTAAGCTTTTATGTCCGTCCTTCTATCGGCTGTCAATCATTTTTTGAATCGATGCATACTTGTTTGTCAGTACGTCTGTTTTGTTTTCATCAACCCTTGAAGGAATTGCGTCAAAAAAAAGTTTATGACATTTCGACCATTAGTTAAAGCTTACAGTTGCTTTACTGACGCTGCTTTCGTGGAATAAAGCGGATGTATCTGAGAGTAATGGTCCGCCTTTATTGATGTCCAGTTTTCAGGAAGGCTATGGGGGCTATGGACGTTTCTGATTAGGCAAACACTTAACATAATAATAGTATAAGTTTGACAAATTGCGTTTTCTATCATTCCTAAAACAAATGATTAGAGATTATTATAGGGTTCAACACCACCCAGAGTGAGTTTATTTATCCATACACAATAAACATATCTGGTTTCTCCAGCGTAGTTTGGGCCCCCGCTAAATTAATCCGTGTGGTTATGTCATCGAGGTAGTGTACCCATGTTAAACCACTAAAGATATCTCTCTGTACAGGTACACCCAGGGAAAGTTTTCTACTGAGATAAAAATGATTTGCCCGCCAATTAAACCCTTTAACAAGATTACAGGGCTTATGCAGGGTTCCCATCCACTCGTTCTGGAGTTACCTCGCGCCTCGCCTTTCTTTAACCATGCTGATCATATTTGCAATAACGTTTAAGCAGTAGTCTTTCCCACCGTATCTGATGTCTTCATTTTCAAGACGAACGTTGACAAACACTACTCCCTTACCTGCATGCCGCACAGCGCCTTACCGCGTCTAACTATTCTTCAACCATACTTCGCAAGAATCTATCAGCACTAGTTTTTCCCACCGTATCTGATGTCTTCATTTTCAAGCCGAACGTTCATAAACAATACCCCCTCTCTCCATCCGTCTCTTCCGAAGATATCCCCTGAGTGACTAATCATTAAAAAAAAGAAGTAGTAGACATTGAAAGTTCGACCCAACCCGCGAGTATAACTTACTTCTTAGCCATATCCGCTCTATGTACTTACAGCCATGTGTTGTCTGGTGTATAGCATTTTTTCAATTTCTGCCCATTTTGACCAACTTCCGTTTTAGGTAGAAAGTATGTATAATTGTTGCCATTAATAGGAACATATGCTTTGTTGAAAAATACCCATAAACACCCCTTAAAGTAACGCCTGCTATTATTTTGTCGCCAAATTCTTTTTCTTGTTTTTTTTTTTTTTTTTTTTTTTTTTTTTGCGTAACACTATTCATTGAAATTTCTACGTCATGCAAATTTTAATTTTCCTCAATTAATTTTTCCAAATTCATTGTAAAAGCAAAATTATTAGTGTAAGTAGTTTATGCAGATATTATTATTATTATTATTAGAATTAATCAAAAGCGCCGTTTTATTTCTTCTTATCAATGAATTCTTTATTTTTTTACATGTTTTATTTATTGTTTTTAATTATCACCAACACACTCGTGCGGGGATTAAAAAATACAAAGTAAAACATTCTACCATTCAGTTCTTGGTACAAAAAAATGTTGTGTAGTCGGACAGGCATTTTTTTTTTTTTTGTTTTTTTCCTAGCTTTTTTTTCTCATATGCACGTCTGTGTACGCGTATATAAGTTACGTCATTCAAACAGTAGATGCATACTGAATTTATTGTAACGTTTGTAACAAAAGCAAAGATTTAGAAAAAAGCCAATGTCAAGCATACATATTATCACAAAAGGAATTGGGAAAAGGGAGGGTAGAGCCAGAGCTTAATATTGCGTTTAATATATTGGCTCTTTATTCGGTATTCATTTTTGCCCCCAATAGATCGTTACTCTCGATGTCAATAGCTTGCGATCAAGGAGGGCTGTTGTTTTGTGTGTCGTAGCTTGGCTTTATTATACCCGACATCACTTCTACGGTCATATGTAGCACACAGAAGGGCTTAAGAGAGACCCATAGACGTAAGCTTATCTATCCGTCCCTCTGTCCGTATCCGATGTATGCGCAGGTACTTTTTGTGTTCGCAATTTTTGAGATGTTTTAATGAAATTTGGAATATTCACGTGTTTTGGTCCAAAGACTAACGCTATTGATCGCTTCTCACATAATGGCTTATTTTGACATGTCATAAATATTCATAAAAATAAAAAAAAACAGTGTAATTTTGAGTATTTTGCAACAAAAATCGCTTAGTAATCGTATTTGGTATGAAAACTTTGAACCGGATGAAGCAATTTTTTGATTCCCTTGTAACACAACCGGTCCTAGGAAAATTGATTGTTTGTATGGTGGTAAAGAGATTTAATTTTCAACATTTTATGGGAAAAATTGTTTGACTAAAAAATCAACCTTGTCGAATTCAGCTCACGTAGGTATATTTTTTTGGATATAACTATTCTCACGAAATTTGAACCCTTACATGCCAAAAGGTTTAATTGTTAATATTTTACGATGAAAATTTGTTCATAACAGCAATTTAATATTGGGGTCTATTTCCTGGACCTCACTTCAGATGAAATTTCTTATAAGTGGTATATTCCTTAGACAAAAGTCTAAAAAGGTCGATACAAGTGAACTACAACTTCTCTTTCGTTTTTATGCGTGTCATCGAAGGATGGAGTCATTTATCATAATGTTTGCAACATCTTTATAAAATGCATATATATATATATATTCATGATCAATGTCAAATTTTGCAACGCTACGTCCATGTCTATCCGTCTGTGTGAATTTGCGTTTTTGTCTGATCTTAAAAATTATCGACATCGATTTCATATTTGGCGAAAATAGTGAAGGATCTTGAAAATCCCAACGGGGTCCAATCGGTCAGCATAACTGAGAGCACCTTTTTTCCTCTAAGGAAAGCTTTGTTATTAAAAATTATAAATGACAGATGGCTAAAATTTTTTACAGGACTCTACTGTTCATATTCAAAAATTGAAGAAAATCGTCCGCGCCCACACAAGTTTATACGTGATCGAACTTTCATTACACAGTCATAAGGTAAAAAAGGCAAACTTTTCAAGATTCCTCACATGAAAATACATTATCTAGCTAAAAATGAAAAAAAAAAAAATTCGGCCACACCCTCTCAAGGATATAAATGATCAAATATTCACCTTTTTTTTATTTCGGTTTAAGTAAAATTTGTCAGTAAAACACTTAAAACTTCTAAAACAATTTAAACATATAACTTTGCCGAGTTCTTCAGTGCTATACTCGTATGGTCGTCAAACACAGAGTTTGTGTAATATACAAATAGGTTGTAATGGAACTACTTGACAAAATGATAAAAATATTTTCTAATATATATAAAAGTTTACGAGGAAAACTAACAAGGACGGATAGACGTATCATGACTTATATAATCGTCATGCGCGGCTAATTGGTTAATACCGACCTAAACTGCTAATAACTGCTAATAAGAAATGTCAATTTTCTCCTACTTTATCACGTTCTGTTATAATGAAATTGCTATTGGTATGGCGTGCATACAAGATTCGGTCACAACCGAATGTAATTTGTATTACGTGTTGTTTTTGGTTTTCTGTTGATGTTACAGTATTTTGTTGTGATCGTAATACATTTCGGTACTCTTAACTAACAAAGGGCGTTACACAGTTTCAATGGTAAAATGCGTTTTTAGTAGAAACTCTTCGCGCGCTTATCATTAGACGTTTGAGTGAACATAAATATATTGAATTTTCAGCAAACATAGAGCACAGTTTAGTTAACGCTTAGTGAACTCGAAACAAGTTTTTTTTCTTTGTGATTATATTTTAACGTATTAAGCAAATTGTGAAGAAAATTTAGGTCGAAGTGGTAATACTTTGGATAAAATTGCATTTATATTAACATTCAGTTACAAATATTGTATATTTTTGAAAAAAAAAAGTTGTTTTTTTTCTTAAACGATTTATATGTTGCTTCGTCTAAATAATGTCAATGATAACAATGTTGCGCTTTTTTTTTAATTCATATAAGGCACTATGCATATGACGCCTATCGTATAACATGTGTTACAACAAATTTAAGTGCTGAGTATAACGATTGCGTTACGCATTGTGCGTAGCGCAATAACTGTCAAAACAAAGTCAATTGTGTGTAGCTTGTGTTGCGTTGTGCGTTGTGCGTTGTGAACGTAAATATTTGGCAAACTTTTTAAATCACTGCTTGCGTGACTTTTGCAAGGCAAACAGTGATTTCAGTATTTTCGGAAAAACAAAACGTAATCATATGATGAATACATTTGCATTTACTAGAAAAGTTTTATTGTAACTATAAGTTATAACAAAGGAGGAAAGCTTAAATTATTTGAAATAAAATAATATTTAAATTTTCTTCTTCTTCATCTTCTTGTTCTTTTCGTTTTATTCAGCAAATCAACAAACGAAAATTCGCTGAGTTGCATAGAAAAAAAAAAAAGGATTAAATAGGGTATACTAAGCTAGTTCAGGCGTATGTAATACGTAGAAAAGCTGAATATATAGACCCACTTTTCATTATGCCATAATAGTAATTTCATACATAAATAAGGATTGCCGTAGACAATGTGGTGTAGGGTATTGAATGGCCGGTTTTGCCCGGCTCTTACTTTGTTTTTTTTTTTCTTTGCTTTAAAAGATTACTTTTAAAGAAATTTTTCACTTTATTAATTTTGCATTTCTTCATTAAAGGCTAATCAAATGTTTTTTTTTTTCAACGCACGCAAGCTATGTGTTCAACTGATTAGGTGTTAGGCGATATTCGCTGCTTACAACACTGTTCAGCACGGAAAATTTTATTTATTTTATTTGTTTTTTTTTTTGTATACATTGCATACGTTATCAAATTTAAAGGGAAAAAATAATAAGAATAATATAAGTAAATATAAAAAAAAAATATTAAATTCAAAGGAAATAAACAAATGAAATTTTTCTCATACATACTAATTAATCCAAAGTGAGATAATAATAATAATAAGTTTAAAAAAAAAGACTTTTATTATTTTTTTTTCCAATGTTTTCAAGTTGAGCTGAAAACATTTCAAAATCAATTTTTAAAAGCAGGTGTTTTCAAGAAAAGAAAAAACATCTGCTAAGTAGAGCAGGTGATAATATGCTATAAATTGTGTGGTAGAACCGGTATTATTCAAACACTTTTTTGCATTATTGCCTAAAAATGTTATTATATGTGCATGTGCAAGGTTATATTGTGATAGTATTTTACAACAGAAAAGTACAAAAGTTTAAACTCATGTAAAGGGGATTTTTTCACACCCTACACTATTTGCGGTAAAAGGGTATATTAGGATTGTGCAGCCAGAACGGCTTAAAATGGCGCAAAATTTTACTAGAACAATCTAAGCTTGTCTATCTGTCTGTCCTTGTATTTTTGGCTTTAACTTACGGGTCGCAATTCTTGGGATATATTGATCAAATTTGGTACATTGACGTACTCTGATTCATCGTTGAACGCTATTGAAAATAGTTCGCATCAGCCCCATTTTTCGACTACTTCCCATATAACGTCTCATTTTGAAAAACCGTTTTATTGAAAAAAAATTACGATTTTAAAATTTTTCATTCAAAATCATTTAGTAACAATGGTTCGCCTTGGTTCTAACTTGGTGTAAAACTTTGGATCGGAAAGAATAATTTGTTTAAGACCTTTGCATATAACCGTTCCTACGGAAACTAAATCTACATATGGTAAAAAAATTTTAATTTTCAAAACTTCTTGATGAAAATTCTTTCCTAATAAGAATTTCGAGCAAGAAGATCTATTTTTGGATGTCAATCCATATAAGGGTTCATGCCAAAAGGGTGTAATTTTTAATATGTTATGATAAAAGTCAATCCTTGGCAAGTTAATCATAGGGAATTTGATAATATAGATCTATTTTTTAAACCGCACCATATACAGGGGCTCTCAGGGAAGCAATTTCTTTTATGGCAACAAAGCCTTATGATTTTTTGATGGAAGCAATTGGGAAATAATAAAATCTTTGATGAGTACATTAAGTTAACAAAATTGAGGACAAGTGGACGTTTACGCATCCCGGTCCCGCCAATAAGCGTGGTTTCATGCGTGGTATGCCTTTGCATGAAAATAATGTATAATTTTTGTTGAAAACTGTGAAAAATTGTGCTAAGCGAAGTGATGTAGGATATCTAATGGATAACCATGTCCGACTATAATGTTCGTACTTGTTTACTTCCGTTTTTTTTTTGTTTTTATTATATTTTGATGTAAATTTCTGAATATGTCTGCGAATGTTTTCTATATACCATAACCGGACGTTTAACGATAATATCCAAGTTCTCTTTCTACTATTTGCATAACGAATGAATTTGTTTCTATTAAGAAAAGCTGAACAACGCGCTTGTCATTATAAGTATACCGGCATAATAATCTTTCTTACATCCTCCGTTGAAGGGTGAATTAAGAGGATTGTAATAGGGCGATCTTCTGAAAGAAGTTTCAGAGACCGCATAAAGTATATATGCATTCATTTTTGTTTAGTATTAAATTCAGGACCGATTTAAGTATGTTCGTTTGTCCATCTGTCCATCTGTATTGTTGTGGTAAGCATTTGCTTGGTTGAAGCAAAAGTTAAGATAAACGTTGGAAATTATTGCAGGCAAATTCGCATCGAAGAACGACAAAACCGTTTAAAGGACTCAAAGGACCCTAACGCAAGATAACTTTTGCTTTCAAAAATTGAAAAGAAAGAAGGCCTTTTTCGACAACGGGTGGAGCCATGAAAATTGGCATTTATTTTCTATGGGTGGGCCTGCAGCACTTGTGCAAAAAATCGGCCACGCCTATCCAATATTATCGAATATTAAAATTTCTTTCTTTCATCTAAACGTTTGCAACGCTGAGGGAAAAGCTTTAGCAGACCATAAAAGTTCTACATATTATTGATCAGTATTAAGGGTGCATAAGGAAGTTGGTCCCTTTTTTTACTTATTTTTATTTTAAAATTTTTACCTACCTGGCATGTGTTTGTGTAAATATAGTGAATAATACTAAATAAAAATAAATACGAAAAATGCGTAAACATTTGAATATATTTTATAATACATTTCCTTTTCAGCGATCAAAGCGCTTCAGAGATAAATGTGTTTACACCCATATGATTGAATTGCAAGTAAATGCATACTTCAATGTCAATTACATGCAAAAATCAGTAAGAAATGTATATATTGCCCTAGTCGAATTGTTTTAAGGAAAGGATAAAAAAAAAAGGTGTTTTCGGTAAATGCTTTTCATTTTAGTAGAAATATTGCAGAATCATATCATAGAATACGCCCAATCACTCAGGAGATGTTTCCTAGTCGTGTTACACGCTGACGGTCAGCAAGAAGTAATGAAAGAGATAGCCAGATGCCTAAGCGGCAGGGATTATCCCCCCCTTCGCCTATTGAGCTACACACAAAGTAAAAACTACCGCACTTGAGATTCGAACCCACGAACGCTGACTGTCGTGGCAATCGGGATTCTTACCTACTCGACTAATTACATTACATGGATTATTTATAAGTTGCAAGTAAAGATTTGTGCGATTTGATCCGTTTTCAATATCAACGTGCATGCAAGAATTTCCTTTGGTTTTGCTTACTGCGAAGTCGATTTGAATATTTTTGCGAGTGGGTGAGCGTCTTACACAACCGGACAGACAGAAATACCTGAATAAATTCAGAATTTGAAATTGGTTAAGGATATGCATTTTTGACAGGGGTTTTGAAATTTTTTTTCTAATTGTTGCAAGTGTTTGGAAAAATACATGTTATCCCGTCACCCTTTGCAAGTAGGTATCAAAAAAAAAAAAAGAAAGTTTACAATTGGCTGCGATCGAACCGTTTAAAATCGTCCATGTTTAACCTCACATTTTATAATATTGAAGGGACGTGGTTAGTTTTTTCAATGCATGGACATTTTTATCCTCTATCCTCTATCCTACTTTATGATTAACAAGCAACATACGCAGAAAACAGAAGTGTATCCAATTCCCCATTGCATTATATCCTTTGCTCTTTTTGGCTTTGCAATCTATGTCAAAATTTTTGCAACAGTAAGAAGAGAGTAGTTGGCACAGACGAACAGACAGACAGATTAAGATTTTATACATTTTGCAGTAGGACGTTTGGCAAAAATATATATATATGTGCCACTATCCTTCGAAAAGGGTATTAAAAAAAAAAGGAAGTAAGAAGATTGCATTTAACTGTAATCCTGTAAAATACCTGGAATTTTTTATCGTGGTCCAATTAGACTTAATGAGCAATAAGCAAAAAAAAACCCAGAAAACAAAGGTGTATTCAATTCCGATAGCATTGTAGGCAGGTCCTTTCCCCGATTTGGCTCATTTTACATATCATTAAATTTGCGGTCGATATTTAAATTATTAGAAAAGATAAAGCGATTACAACAGGCGGACAGACAGACAGACAGACAGACAGACAGATTAAGAGTATATACATTTTGCAGGGCCTCTGAGGTTTCTTTTTGCACGTTGCAAGCGTTTCGATAAAATGAGTGCATCCCACGGTCCTTCCAAACAGCTGTACAAACAAAGAAGACACGTTTTCGTTTACATGCAATTGCATGTAAATTTATTAAACACATATGTGTTCGTTTTGGCGAATGTGTCAACCGCTCTAAACAAAATTCACATACAATTGGTGTTTCAAATTACTTAACTGCACGTGTATATATATATATATATATATAGTTATGTCATGGTGTTATAAAACTTCAATTAAAAACCATTCAATTGTAAATGCAATTAAAAAAGAAAATATCGATGGGTAGAGTAACTCACCACTCATTAAACGAAAAAGTAAATAAAATACATATATATACATATATATACATATATATAAATAAATACATATATATAAAATGCATATATATATAAAATGCATATATATATAAAATGCATATATATAAAATGCATACATATATACATATACATATTATAAAAATAAAAAATATTTAATGGTTGGACAGATAGATACATCGATACACAGTGAAGAGTGAAAAGCATGTAATAATAGCGTAGGGAGTGAGTCATACTTATAATCTTCTTGTTTCATTCGTATAGTAGCAGTTTAATATAAGCGTAAAGCGATTAAAACGAATATTTGCTTAGGAAATGTAATGAAAACTCATCGCACAAATCATGTAATTAATCAAAAGAAGCAGAAGATAAAGGAAAAGAAAATTTTTGGTTTTTTTTTTTTTTTTTTTTTGATAATAATTATTTTTTGATAAATGTAATTATAATAATTTGTCAAATATACATACTATATGTGTATGTAATGCAAGTAAATGAAAAAATTGCTGGAAAAAAAAAATTTTTAATTCAATTTACTTGCAATAAAATGGAGAATATGCATGTATGCATAAGGAAAGATAATAATAATAATAATATTAGTAATAAGAAGAAGATAAAGAATAAGAAGAGGAAGAAAAGAAATCATTTGAAACAAAATTGCATTGAATTCCTCTGCATATACATATATATAAATTGAATGATTTCCATATACTCGACCGCGGTATAATAATTTTTAATACAAATTTTTTTATTGATCATGATCACGTTCGTTCGTTCGTTCGTTCGCTCGTTAGCTTCATTTACCCAATTACAACAGTAACAGTAAAAAATAGCAACAACGTCAAGAGTTCATAAAAGGCTAGCAATTAAGGCGTAAATTTCATTTAATATTTAACAATGTACGCGTAACGAACATGCACACACATATATATATATATATATATATATATCAAAGAGAGAACAAACAACAAAAGACTTTCTTTGTTCATTCCACAAACAACAATCAACAAAACCAAAGCTAATGATTCCTCCTCCTTTTTTTTTTTTTTCTCATCAACATAAAAGGCTAATAATTTGCAATTATTTAAGTGAATGATGACATAGTATACACAGTTTAACTGTTTTCTTTTGTTTTTTTCTTTTTTTTTTACTATTTTCGCTTTTGGCATAGAAAAAATTTTGCAAAAAAATTGTGCTTTTTTTTTTTTATTCAATACTTACCTTGCTTTTGAAATTCACAACTTTATTTTAAGTAGCGTCACAGCCTTTTGTTTTACTCTGCATCACTTGTCTATATTAAGTTTGTGCGGATGTATGCAACAATCAGAAGGACCCATCTTTTATTATACCCGTTTATTTGGAATCGCTTTTTGAATCGATTTAAATTTGTTTGTCCATATGTTCAATCTACTGGCGGCAATTTTTAAATTTTTTTTTGAAATTTGGTAGACTGGCGTGTCTTGATCTCAAGGTGAATGCTATTGTTTTGCTATGGTTTTGGACGAGTTCCCCGATAAAGGTTTATTTTGCAAATTAGTTGCGTGAATAAAACTGTACGGTGATGTAAGGTGTGTAATGGTAGGTCGTGGCTCACTATAACACTTTTTCCATATTTTATTTTGTGGTTTCGGTGGCTTCACTCTTTCGCCATCAAACGTCACATATGTATGTATATGTACATGTGATTCAGCTATTATCTACCGCAGACCCACATCGCAAATATATATATGACATGTTTTATGTCAGTTGGGAAAATCTTGGGCTGCGGTAGATGTTTCTCCCAGGAGACCATGGTAGCGAATGAGTTAATGAACTTGTTTCACATAACAAAATTAGTAATGAACAATTTGATTGTAATTGTTATATTTCGGAATACCAACAAATACATTTTTCCCTCTAATGAGCAATTGAGCGACGCAAAGGTCAGAATATGAATTTCAGCTCAAAAGTGATTAAATGTTTTATGGTGTGTATCTTCGTTACAAATTTCTACGCTTTACAAGCGTTGTTTGGCAAATCTAATATATTCACCCGTGTTGCGATTGAAAATTGGCAATGGTATCATCTCTAAACTTCGAACTTCTTTCAAATTACTCCGGCAAATGCCTTTAAACCTACTATAGGGCATAATTTGTTGACTACAACACAATTTGAAGGCAAGACAGATGTACGGATAAAATGGTTCCTAGGACGATATCAAATTTGCCTTAACATATCGATTCTATCTCATAATGATTTTCTCTATCTATTTATATACTATAAAGGATTTCTTCGATGTGTATTTCTCTTGTACTAATCAATAATCGTAACATGCTGTGAAGGCATAATAAACAACATTTATTCGGGCCATACCGAAATTTGCTTATAATGGCCGATATAAAAGGTCTCCACGGCTTTTGTTTTCCACTAGATAGTCTTGGTGCCCTGATTGTCTCGAACGAGTTTATAGGCTTAAAAGATGACATTTCGTCGTTTCGTTTCTAATACATTGCTCGTGTAAAAAGTGATATCGATTTGAAATTGAGTGAAATATTTGAAGAAAGACGCTATGTCAGGAAAAAGGGCTATGTGAAGGCACTAAACATCGACCGCACGACAGTTTGGAATGATTTGAAAAGAGCAGGCTGCAAAAGGAACCTCGAAAGATGACCAAAAAACCGTGCAGATCTTATATATATATAATGTATACATGTACGTGTATATATATATATAATGTGGTTAGTTGCTCTTGACATATTATTATCGTTATTAGCATAATTAATTTAGGTAGAGAAATAAATTTTCAGAATAAAGTTTTAAAGGACTAGCATCGAAGGCAGGTGTGGGCAACTTTTAATTTTCAAATGGGGTATCGAAACAAGATCTGGTAGTGAAAGCTTTATATGAAAGGGTGGTCGGAAAAGTGGCCCAGGGTACCAAGTGTTATAAAAATTTCTGAAAAATTTCTATCTGTAAGTTGAACACAAGAAAATAACACATGTGGACAGACGGACAGACAAACTTAAATTAATGCAGAATCACAACCGGTGTAATAAAAGATGGATCTATGACAAGTCCTTTTAGATGCCGCATACATCCGCACGAACTTAATAGATCCTTGTATCACAGCTTGTGTAGGGTGTAAAAAACAACAGTTCTAATAAAAGCGAAGAATATATGAACTTTATGGAGTTTTGCCTCATCCGACTTTGTCAACACAAACGCCACCAACACATGCTTAGGACGCAGTGTGAAAAGTGACAGTCAATAGATAATTAAAAAAAAAAAAGTCAAAATAATAATAAACTGTCATGTTATCTGTTAAATCAATCGAAAGTAATTGCGTTTGAAAAATGAGAAAATTCTTTTTATATATTTTACAATATGACTTGAAACGACCAAAGCGGAAACGACGCCTGCAGGGCCTGTAAAAAACATTTTTGGTTTTCATATTTGAAATGCTTAGCAGCGTTCGAAGGAACTGCTGAAAGACCGGTCTTGAAAGAATTGATCCACATTTCATCCTACGACGACGTCATTGGAACACTAAATGTTTTGAGTCATTTGCGAAAGGCAGGATACAAGGAAAAAGCCTGATATTTGGACATAATATCAGCTAATAATAGAGACACAAATGGATCATGAAATCGTTGCTGAAACGAAACGAAATCGAAACATTTCTAAAAAGATTGATAACGCGCGAGAGAAGGCGAGTAACATATGAGAATAATGAGAGAGAAAAATTAGCGATCCAAGAGGGATAAAAATACGTCAGGCTTGGTTTGGTTGTATTAGCAAGCGAATCGTGCGTGAATAGGTCGTTTGTCTGTCCATATAAATATCTGTTTAAGCTACAAGTCGCAAAATCTTTGAGATATTTGGGTGAAATTTGGTCCACTGACGTATTTGACTCAAAGGTGAGCTATTGAAAATAGTTTGGATCGGGACACTCCCCACATAAAGCTCTATTTAATAAGTCGCTAAAGTGATTAATTAATACTATTTCGACATTCTAAATTGTTGTGAAAACTTTGGACCAGCTGGGCCAATTTTTTGAACTCCCTCTCATATAACGAAAACTGAAGTTCGTATAACAAACATCATCATCCGTCTGTCCATTTTGTGCTTAACTTAGGGACTGCAATTTTTAAAATATTGCAATGAAATTTGATACACTGGTGGTGTTCTGACCCCAAGAACGCTACGGCAAATGGTTCGGATCAGATCACTTTTTCGACAACTTCCTATATAAAATCGTATTTCGAAATATCGTTATAGGAACTATAGTGTGGTCTTAGGTTCGTGGCACACTCCAGCGTTTTTACTTGTTTTCTTTATTTATCTACGCGACAGTAAGCCTTATCCTCAAAGTCGCCACATAATTGATAATGATTATTGCTTATCTACACATCTGAGAAGCGCACAATTTTTTCCTATGCATTTAAAAACAAGTGAATAAATGTAGTAATAAATATGACTAATTAAACTAATTGAGTTCACCTTAAGTCATTTCGTGTATAACTGCTAAACACTTTGTTGTCACAGAACTAATATAACGAAAACAGAGAGTATGTAAGCACAAGTTAGTTAGTTATGAGTAAAAGAAGAAAGAAAAATAACTTAAAATATTATAGAGAGGCAAGAACAACAATTAAACACCCTACGCCAACTGAGATAATGCAGTTAATTCAATTACTATCGTGATCGTACAAAAAAAATTATACATCGAAAGATGCCCAAGAAGTCAACTGATGTGATGTAAAGTGAAAGGTTTCACTAACTTTTAAACTTACAAACTGCTCTTTACCACTCTCTAAGAATTTATTATTCATGAAAATCTGTACATAGTGCGATCTAAAAAATCGACCTATGTAATCCGGATTACTTACGATTTGTTTCATGCTAAACTCCTACGATTGAATTAATGTTCACCATTAAATACAAGAATTTTTGCATAGACTGTGATCCACAAAATAGATCCATATGATCAAGATTTTTTATGAAATATTAAAAATTTGACATTTTTATCATACAAAGACTGGTTTTTCATGACAATCCCTGTAAGGGGGGAAAAAAATAGACTTACCTGATCCAAACTCGGTAAGGTTAGTTTTTATGTACTAATATGGATCAGTTTTCATCGTCATCAGAAAATAAAAAGTTACTTTTTAACATTTGAAGGTTCAATTTTCCTAGGAACAGTTATATAATAGATGGTTGAAAAAATGATCTCATCCGATTCAAATTTTTCGCATTAATATGAAATGCTATTACTCAGCGATTTTTGTCGAGAAATTTTAAAAATATTAACTGTTTTTTATATAACGATCTTACAACGTAAGGCGTTATATGGGGTCTTTTAGCAAAAGTATTTGTACAGGGTTCGTTATTAAGCCAATTAACGTCTGCTTACTAAATTTCGTCAAAATATTGAAAAAATTCTGACTTGGAATGCCGAGCAGGCATTAAGTGGATAGATCGACAGATAGACAGACAAGCTTAAATCGCATCAGAATATGATTCTATGAGTTGATTGGGTGGGTTGAACACAAGAACACAAGCTGAGACATCACATGAACATTTGGACGGACAGATAAGCTTAGATCAATTTATAAAATGATTCCGAGTCGATTGGGCTTGGGTTGGGTTAAGTCCAAGAGCACATGCGTAGGCATCAGACGGACAGCGGACGGGCAGACAGGCATAGATCGATTCACGAAATATTTCTGAATCGATAGAGTGGGTTGAACATATGAGCATAAGGGCGGACATTAGATGGACAGACGGACAGACAGACAAGCTTAGATCGATTCGCAAAATGGTTCTGAGTTGATCGGCATAACAAAGGTTGAAACTAACTTAAGTTCTTCTAGATGTTGTATGCATTCGCACAAATTTAATATATAAGATTTGGTGTAGGGTATAAAGAGAGTGAGCTAGAAAAAATATGTAATTAATGAAATGAAATTTTTTTTTTTTGTTTTTTTTTTTGTTTACATTGATTCATTAGAATTTTTTTTTGTTCGTGCCTCCGAGTTCATGATTGCATTTCTGGTTATTATTATGCAAGTGGGTGTAAACGACGTAGGTGTGTTCACATAAAGAAAGAGCAAAAACTTTGTACGTTTAATTGTTAAAAAGTTCGCATACAATTTACGGTTGATCGTTCCTTTTTTGTTTTTATTGTTTCGTCTCGTCTCGTTTCGTTTTGTTGTTTTATTGTTCAAAATCGGAATATTTAACACATAAAGTGTGTGTTTGTTGACGCATATTTTTATTTTTGTATGTGCAATCTTTTTTTTCTTTCTCTTCTTTTTGTTTTTTTTTTTTTTTTGCTTCACAATTATTTTTAAAACAACAAGAAAAACACTAACTTGTGTACGATATTTGATTGCAAGATGAAGTGAAGATTCATTTAGTCGATATATATACAATATGGTATATATATCGCGCATTGTACATATCAGATAGCAATTGTACTGAATTAAAAAACAAAATTTGGGATAATTTTGAAACATAATTCAAAATCATTTTTCTTATTTTATAATTTGTTTTTTTTTTTAATTTTAATTTTTTTTTTTTTTTATAAAACAAGTAAAAGCGTTATAGCTGATCTAGAACGATTATTAAATATGCTACACCGGATTGTGTAACACTTGTGTAATACTTACTTTTATCATAGAACGCAAATATTATACTTTGTTATACCCTACACCACCTGTGGTACAATGTATATTAAGTTGATGCGGACGTATGCAACAAGCAGAAGGTCTTAAAATAGATCCATATTTTATTATACCGATCGATTCACAATCGTAATCTGAATTGATTGAAGCCTGTCTGTCCCTCTGTCCGTCTAATGTTTGTGCAAGCTATATGCCTTACCGATAAATAAGCAGGAAATCTCAAAAAAGTGAAAAAATAAAATTGAATTGTTCCTAATTTTTTATGGGCATGGCCGATTGTTTCCACTTTAGGATCTAGAGAGTAAAGTGTCTCGCAAAGTAAATGTGGAAGGTTTCAGTCTGCTAAGTTTTATAATTTCCGAGTAACGAGCAAAAATCGAAATATTTCTCTTAAAAAAAAAAACGGAGTTGCATTCAGTTTACACTTCACTGCGCCGTTCTGCTCTGACCAATTTGGCCCATTTTCAATACCAACCTGCGTGCAGGAACTTCCAATATTTCTCCAAATTTGAAGCCGATATCTTAAATTTTGTCAACAGCAGAGTGAACAAAGACCACACAGACGGACCGACATGACTAAATCAATTCAGAATTTCATGCTGATCAAAAATATATATACTTTATAGGCTTTCTTTTGGGAAAAAAACAAAATGAGTATGCCCCCATCTTACGCGGGTCGGCATAATAATAATTATAATAATAGTGTTTTACTTTCTTCTTCTTTTTAGTTTTAATACAACACTGAAAAGAATTTTGTATAATTCTGTTATACTGACACGGGGGAAATCATGACCATGCCAACACGACCGGCACCGGCACCGCCTGCTTTGCGCGGACAGAATGCGGCTGCCAATGCCAATGTTAGCCTACAGCAATTACGTTTACTACAACAGCAACAACAAGAATTAAACCAACGACCGCAACAATATAATGTTACCGTACCAAAGTTAACTATTAAATTACCTCCGCCAACAAAAAGTTCAGCAGCGATAGAAACGTCAGTTAGCGCAAGTAATGACACAATTAATAGCAATTCTTTGGCAAGGAAATTTCCTCAAGCCCGTTACACACCAGCCACGAATTGGAGTGATTCACCGTTCGATTTGTTGACAGACGGAGAGACAATAAATTCGACAGTGCCGAATAAAGGTAAGAAGACAGCACCGCCGAGACCGCCGCCGCCTAAGATAAAGCCGAAGACAAGAGCACCCACACCGCCTGTACCGCAATCCACTAACATTCTCAGTAACATTTTCCAACGTAAAAAAGCGTCCAAAGCAATTACGGCCAATACAGCTTCTCGGATATACAATTCGGCGGCTTACGGTAGTACTGCGACCTTAGCACAAAAGCCACAACAGCAACAACAATCAATTACTTTGCACACCACCAGCAATTGGAATGCAGCTTGGAATACAATACCGAATTTATGCCCTGGCTCTTTAAACTCGACGCAGCAACAAGAACCTCAATTGATAAGCTTCGATTCGCCGCCCAGTTCACCAACATTTACCCAAAAGTCAAATAGCGATTGCTTGAGCGTAGACAGTTTTAGTTCAGATTCGAATTTCAGTTCGCCCAACAATGGTAGCGTTTCGCAGCCTGAAAGTGGTTTTGAGGATGATTTTGGTGCGGCTGGACGATCACGACCCACCACTACTAGCCCGTTAGATCCGTGGGAGACATTTGGCAGTACGGATGTAAATACACAGAATGATTACGGTAGTATTGGGACTGCCCATGTACGTAATCTCAATACGATAAACGCCCGAATACACAACAGCCAAGACAATCCATTGTGTAAT
Source organism: Glossina fuscipes (assembly GCF_014805625.2). Classification (NCBI taxonomy): domain Eukaryota; kingdom Metazoa; phylum Arthropoda; class Insecta; order Diptera; family Glossinidae; genus Glossina; species Glossina fuscipes. The sequence goes on along the minus strand of NW_023998455.1, from coordinate 2,084,769 downwards.
GGAAAAAGTTTAGTGCCACCCACGCCGGCTCTTAATATGCCCACAATTATTAAGCCGAAATTATCTCAAAAACCGAAAGCTCCAAACCCACCACCAATTCAAAAATCTAATAACAGCACCCCCTCCACGCATGGTGATGATTTTACAAGTCCTCCCTCGCCACCAATGCCGAAATATGCACCACCGCCACCACCACCAACAGCAGCCATATCAAATCCAACGGTATCCCTATTAGACGTAATATCCGGGAAAGCTGATGCTCTTCTACTCGGTGCGAATAATGAAATAGGTGCGACTATTACTTCAAAGCAACCTTACGGTATAGCTTTATATGACTTTGATAGTAACGAGGAGGGAGACTTATGCTTTCGGGTAAGGAATCGATGTATTTTAATACTTGTTTAAGTTACTTACAGTTTTTTTTCTTTGTATTTTAGGAAAACGAGAAAATCTATTTACTTGAAGAAATCAGTGCCGATTGGTATCGAGGTCGTACACGAGCTGGCTGTGAAGGTATATTTCCGATTAATTACATTGAAATAAAGATACCGCTCACTGCAAAGGCCGAGTTATCTAAAAATCTTTCAACAGTATCTTCAAATAATAGTACACCTACTTACTCCGCCTATCCTAGTAATGTTAATCATTTACAAAACGTTAAATGTTTATATCATTTTCCGGCGGAGGTTGAAGGCGATTTGGAATTGAAGGTAAAAACTTGATCGATTTACGGAAAAAAAAAGTCATTGATTTTCATTTTATTGCATTAGGAAAACGATTTAGTTACTATATTATATAGAATTAATGAAGACTGGTTATTTGGCGAATCAAATGGCCGCAAGGGACAATTTCCGGCTAATTTTCTTGAATATGTACCAACAAATGTACCCACAATATAAAATAATGTTTAACTGATAATTTTCATTTAAAGGTAATTCTTACTTTCTCTGATGTTCAAAATCTAAATCTAATGTAACTAAAGCAAAAAACGAAATCTCTTTTAATCATAAGTATTTTCATGTAAGTGATATATATACTATATAAAATATATATTGATATGCCTATGATACGATAGAATCTCAATGTAAGCAAATTCTCTGTATATTTTGTTTCCATATACAGCTAACTCTTTTTTTACACGGCTGACGCTTTCTTTAGAAAAACGTGCAAAAAGATCATTTAAAGAAATATGAAATATGATAAATTTGGGGATATGCTCTATAACTTTTAAAAAATCGTGTCAAATGCAAAAACTCGAAAATTGAAATATTTTCCCAAAAGACCGTGCAAAAAAAGCACTAACGAAATTCGTATTATATATATTTATAAAAAAAAAACCATTCGTTTTTATTACAAAGAAAACAAAAATTAAAATTAATGTATAGTGAAAATTCCAAAAAGTTTAATCTGATAACAAGTGAGCACATGGACTAAGCTTTTGGGAATTTTATCGAAATCGTTTATTGCAACTGAGCGCTCTGATGCAAAATAAATACTGAATAACAAGATGTTCTGGTCAAGTTGAAGTACAACGAGAAAAACAAGAGCAAGAAAGTGATCGTGAAATTCAGCTATTCCCCCCGTAGTAGATGAAATCGACTAGTAAAGTCAAAATTAAAAGTAAAAAAAAAAAGATACAAAAAAAGATTCATGTATTTCTAGTTATGGGGGAACCGTGCTATTACGAAATAGGATAAAAAAAGAGGCCGCGTAAAAAAGACCGTGTAAAAAAAGAATTGAGTGTATATACACTCTTGATGCGACGAATGTATTTTTGCTATTGAAATTTCTACTTCATTTCGCAAACAAGTGTTCTTTTTACATACACGCACACGTACACAGACACAATTTTGCTAATTTGTTTGTTACACATTTTTCCTATACTAGATTATTAATAATTGCTTTTCATTTATATAAGAAATAATAGTTAGTTTAAATGTTTGATAAGTAAAATCCGATTAATTTTCTTCTTTTTTGTTTAATATGCTAATGCACAGCATAAATAAGAGAAAAGGGGAAAGATAAACCCATTATATCTGTTTGTACTTCAGAGTGTTCGTAAATTTTGGAAAAAGTAAACGCTCGTAAAATGCAAGTCAAAAATTGTAATTTATTAAGTTTTAATTTTAATTTAACAATTAAATTCAAATCCAAAATGATTCGATCATAATTATTGTTATAATTGTATTGTAGTAAATGTTCGAACTGCAATTGTGGAAAAGAAATGAAAAGAAATTAAAAATCTCATCTTTATGGATACATTTATAAGATCTGTTCTGAGATTCAGAAAAATGATATTGAAAATTGAATATATTGAATAAAAATGTGGGTAAAGAAAACTATATATTGAAGTGATTCTTGCTTGATACTGTAGAAATATGAATATATATATGTATCTATTAAACCTTTGCAACAGAAGTTAACATTTCATATTTGGAAACGTTTTCCCTGCACAACTAAAAACTGAATAATATTTTTATGTTTTTTGTTTTCCCAAAAAAAGTGTTCGGGTTTTCAAGACGGAAACAATATATCTGTAGATAAAGCTGAGAACGTTTTTTTTTTTTGAAGACAATTAACTCGGTCAAGAGTACTCAGTTTTTAACAAGCCCACAAAAACCGAGTAAGTAACCGACAGAAATTGAATGTGTTTTTTTAAAGAGAATGTGGCAAAATCCGAGCAAATACTACCACTTTTATGCCCACCAGTGTAAAATGGTCGTTTTGTTTTTTTCCTTAACATATATAATGCCGAAAAGGAAGCTTCAGAGACCCTATATAGTACAAATATTCTTGATCAGCGTGAAACACTAAGTAGATTCAGCCATTTCGGTTCGTCTGTGTTCTGTGTTGGCACTCTCCTGATCGCAAAAATGAAGATATCGACTTCAAATTTGTACAAACATTGGAAGTTTATTCACGCAGGTTGATATTGAAAATGGGCCAAATTGATCAGAGCAGGAGCGCACAAGTGGAACGTAAACTGAATGCAACTCGGTTTTTTTTAACAAAACTTTTTACATTTTCGCTCTTTCCTCGCAAAGTTATAAAAGTTAGATGGCTGAAATTTTCCACATTTGCTTTGCGAGACCCTTTACTTCGATGGGCTTTGGCAGCAGATATCTTCAAATCAAACAACAACCAAAATGAATGTCGAAAATGCAATTTTCAGGAGTCCATGTTTAGCGTCGATGTGCGCTGAATACATCAATAATATTAAACGAAAAATTGTTATTTTATGTGGAGGAAGGCCAAAACTATGAAATTCAACCATTATATATACTGGCATTTCCTACTTCTTTGCCATTTCTTTTTACCTGTAGAGGTCGCCGATCAAAATTTTTGCAAACACCTAATATTTTATTTATTTATTTATTTATTTTAATTCTACTTGTACATGAAACTCAACTAAACAAATAACAGTCGAATTCAATTGGCACTTAAAGCAAAACTTATATTAACCAATATTATTAAAACTTAGTATAAGTACAATAAAACAAACAAGAACGAAAAAAAAAAGAAAAAGGCATGTACACAACCAGCATAGAGCCACACTTACAACCGATGCAGGACCAAATTGCGAAGTTCCTATGAGAGGAATACAGTAACGTTTATAAACATAAAACCGAGATTTCTACTCAATTCCGAGAAACAAATTCTCGTCTCCGTGAAAAGTTTCCAAAAATCAATGTCCCCCTGCCTAGTCAGGACATGACCATCTTAAGTCTTTAGAAAGGTCAGCGACTGCGTCAGCAGCACGGCCCAGAATACCGGCACACTTTGCATGACCAAAGCGCTCGCAGAGCTAACAAGAAGCAAATCTATCCGATTCCGGGCAAGTTTTTGGCCGAAAAAAAAAAAAACCAAAGTAATGAAAAATTTTATGAAGAAATTCTAATGCCAGCGACGCGTTATTGCCACCCGAATTGAATCACAAAGTGGCCAGTTATGGACGTGGCTCGATTGGATTTATTATAAATGCCGACGGCAATTTTCATTTTGCAATGAATATGTTTAAAACAGATTTTTTCACTTATAAATCTGCCGTAACAAATTTTTGACTGATAAAGCTGCCTTAACAGGTTTTTTCACTTATAAATAAAGCTGCCTTAAAAGATTTTTTCACTTATAAAGCTGGCGGCTTTGCAAATTAAACGATCTGGCAATTTAAGTTGTTAGTTGGGCATTTAATCATTTAACAAAATTGCCATTTTTTGATTTGAATTGCCATTTTATGACGTGTTGCTCTGAATTTTGCTCGCAGCAACAAAAGATGGTAACTACTATCCTGTATGCAAGCAAAAAAGGAGACATGCGTATTAAATATAGCATACCTTTAGGATTAAGAGAGAAAAACAAATATCCTTTCAGTGTTGGCATCCTTCGATAAGAAAAACAAATAATAAAATAAATTTAATATAAAAAACTTGTAAATTTTTATAGAAATTTTTATTAAATAAGTTAAAAAACATAATATATTAGAAAATATATAATAATTTATATAAAATGGGTGACTATCAAACGAATGCAGATGGTAAAAAAAAAAATTTAAAATAATTTATTGTAATCTATTAATATCGAATGATGCTATTATTCTTTTTTTCCAGATGACTTAAATACAGAATCTGTGGAGGTATTACGAGAACGTTTGAATACAATGAAGCGATTAATGGCTGAGCGTAGTGTTCAACAGCAACAAAATCCAGCTAGCACTGAAGAAATTTGGTCAACTAGACGTCATACGCCCGGTATTATAGATGGGAATTTTTTAAGTATGGCCTTTGGTGGTGCTCTCTTAGTTATAGTTTCGGTTTCCGTTTACGCTTTTTATAATTTATATCATGCCATTTTAAAGAAATTCCCTTCTAAACACGAAGAATTATAAATTAATTGTGTAAACAAAAATGATGTTATATTAACATAGAAAATGTATGCATATATATATATATATTCCATTGGAAATTAAAGAGTCTTGATGATATTTGAAGTAGCAAAAGATTTTGTGGCGAAAAAAGTTTAAAGCAAAATTATTTTGACGTCGGATTAAACTTTTGATCCAGTTTCACTGATTTGCTTGGACTTGCTTTTCTCTTGCTGACCTTCGTAGGATTTAGGTATTGATATTCGAAGACGATTGATGAAGATGGGAACGAAACCTTAGATATAAATTTTGTGAGATTATGCTCTCTCGGTAATTGAAGCGTATATTAACGCTACACCATCATCAGGAAATTCCTTTATCCACTATCGTTCTTCGTGAAATTGTCTATAAATATGAATTTTCCTAGAATTGTTTGAAAATGTTTACAAAAACTACAAAATGTGATAATATATCTATCTTGTCGTCGATGATATCAATATATTTATTGAACGTCGAAATGTTTCATTAATGAATTGAGTTCCTTTGTAAATAAGTGCAAGTAAAATCTTCTACTTCTTACCTACAGCTTTTCGAATTTCTTCCGGCAATAATCATGATTCCACAGTTAAAAGATCTGCTTAGCAATTCGTTTCTATATGCCTTCGTTTAGATACGTAACTAAAAAATCTAATTCAAAGCACTTCCTCAAAATATCTTAAAAGACTGAGTAGTAACACAAAAATAATATTAAAGGAATACGAAGATTGAGAAGTCATCATATAGTTGAGCTTGCATTTAGAAATTAATTTAACTCTCTTGTTTAAATTACTTTAAAGAATTTTCTAAGTTTACGTAGTAATTTTTTATTTATTTAAATATCGTACTTACATGGTTGCGCTTCGTTTTGGATAAATTATAAAATAATTATGTAACTTATAAAAAAGTCAAATTATATTAGACATCATCGCTTTCTTTGCTATCATTCACGCTGAATATAATAAGAAACAAACCTTTATTTTATTTACTTGTTGTTGTCAAAAGACGAAAAGTAAACAGCTGACATTTCTTTCAAAACAAATCAAATGTGCATAGGGCGTAACAATTTTATTCGCAGAACAGGCAATAAAGGAATTCATAAGAAATGTACAGGAAAGTAAATTTTAGTCTCAGATATAGAATTTTACTCTTTCAAATATATTTCTGTCCCAGCGAATTTTCGGTTTTTAGTTTTCTGAATAACAGAAGAAGAGGAAGAATTTTAGTCTCAACAAGAGCGACAGAAAAAGTAACGTCTTTCATCGTAATTAAAATTTTTAAATGTTGCCAAAACTAATTAATGATTTTGCGATCGGATTAAATCTGACACCATAAGGTATCTCCTTTGTTGTCGGGTTAAAAACTACAAGTGGTAAGCCCAACTGTTCGCCGCGTTACCGCACTGTTTAATAGGAAAATGTAAACAAAAACATATGGTTTTAGAATCAAGAATAAAAAAATCAAAGCAAGCGTAAACAACAAAACTTTTTTATATTATTTATTAAATAAAATTGGATTATGGATCTAACATTAACTTAACTAGTCCAATCCATCTCTAAACAAACAAAAAAAAAAAAAAATTAAATAAAATAAGAAATGTAGCTTGTAAAATAAAAGCAAATTTGTAAGGCCGAAGATTTTACAAAGCAGAGCTGAATACAAAAGGAAAGGGCTTTTTCCACATATGTATAGTAGAAGGTAAGAAAGTAAACTAATTTGCTTGCCCATTGAAAAATAGGTTTTCAGATTTATTATTATTTTTTTTTGTATTTTTCCGAAACGTAAGTTAAGCGCTTTCTTCCTTTTTTTTTAAGTGTTGCTTATGCTTGTTAAACAGGTGATGTTCTGCTCCGCAATTGTTCCCATACGCCCCCATAAGAAAATCCAGCTGATTATGCTGCTTAAGATGCATAAAGTTTCTAGTACGAAAAAATTCAAGCGTTGAAAATTTTTTTTTTCAAGTTATTTATTATTATTTCCAATTGAAGACAGTCTGTTTCCGGAAGCAGAATTTTGAATTCAACCAAATGTTCTTTTGCTTCTTTCACTTTTGGAACGTGGTGCAAACTGGTTTCAAATCTTTGAAAATTTCCAATAAATGGAGAAATGTAAACCACGGGGGGGTTAGTTGCTTATAAAAAAAAAAGCACTTTGTAAAGTGAGACAAGACTAAGCAAGCATGTTTTGAAAATTCTGTATTGTGTGTCGACATAAGCTCCTCTTAATTTAAATCTTTTATTCTGCTTCTCTTTTTTTCAAGGTTTTTTAAATATGTCTTAGCGGTCTTTCCTATGCAATCAAGGCATTTTGCAAGAGCACGAAAAGAAATAAATTTAGAAAAATAAATAAGTACCTTTTTGTACTATTAGTTCCTCCACTTACACATGTTACCTGCTTACGCGTAGCATAAGTTTAACCTGAAAATTGAACCTTTCATTTTTCCATTCGTACATGACAATCACAAGAGGATCATCACATATATATTAAAATTTTAAAATGAAACAAAATATGAATTTCTTCTTATTTAAATTAAATCCTTTTATTTGATTCTTGCAGTACTTTTTCCGATTCTTCTTCTTCATCTTAGTATCTGATGGTAATTCAGAGAAGTAGTTGTTGTGAATTTCAATTTTCTTATCTATAATGGTAAATACAAGAACTTGCATAGTGACAACATGCCGATATAACCAAACTAAAGCCGGTAAAAAAAGGTCTATTTTTAAGTTCCCGCCTGGAAAATTACAAGAATGGTTGCGTATATTAAGTATTCCAGACTATATCAATAGGAAACCATTTTATATATGCGAAAACCATTTCGTACCAGAACATATAGACAAAAGTAGGCCACATTGCAAATTTACCGAGCACGCCATCCCGACACTTAATTTGCATGCCCATGAAATTGAAACGAGTGGATTAGATTGCGCAATAAAAAACGAACATAATGATTGCGATACGACATACAATACCGATGCGCCTAATGGATTAGATGGTGTTATAAAAACCGAAAATAAAGATTGGAATACGGCGCTCATTACGGATACGCCTAAAATTGAAGGGAATACATTAGATGATGTAATAAAGACCGAAAGTAAGGATACGACGCTTAATATGGTTGCGTCTAAAACTGAAGCGAGTAGATTAGAGGGCGGAATAAAAACCGAAAATAACGCTTGGGACACCCCATCAACCTCGGCCTGGCCAAGAACGAATTTGGCACAAATAAACGAAGATGAGTCGACACATTCCATCGCGGAAACCATCAAAGAGGAAAGTTCAGAAAACCTCGCAATAGATTCGACCTGGACAGAAAACTATCCTTTGCAATTGGTCTGGGAGGAAGGTAACTCCACCAGTCCCAATGACAATAGTCATGTAATAAATGAGCAGAATAAGAAGATAGCAACTCTGGAAAAGGAAAACAAAATGCTGAAAGAGGAATTATTGGCGTACAAAAATATGTACGGAAATCTCCGGCCGGACACCAGCAAACAAGCTAATGTTCGCAAATAATTTTGCGAAGAGAAAGCAAAGAACAAATACACTAAAGCAAAGAAAAATATCTGCTAAGATTTGCTTGCTTGCACTTTCAATATTGTTACGAATAAATGCAATTGCATTTAAGGTTCAAATTGCCAGAAATGTCGTTTCTGCGTAAAGACGTATGGTCAAATTGTTCGTCGCTAAAATAAATGACGAACACACAATGTGCCGCGTCGTAAACAAACACTTTTCAATTATTGAGAAGTGTAAAAAAATGTGTAGACGCTTATGTGCGCATTGGTAGGGATTTTAAGGAAGGTAAACTGGTCTAAATTAGTTTGAACGCAAAGCACCTTAATGAGGAGGCAGCTTATAACTATAAGAAGAATAAAGCGTCAGTACATGCCACTCGGTCGTATATTTGCCAGAAGCCGAAAGTTTTAGACGTAATGAGGCTTGATTACCTGATAAATGCAAGGAAAAGCCGCGGTTCCCTATTATTTGATACGTGAAAAGGAAATCGTTGCGAATACAAATAGAAGTAAAAATTAAAGAATAAAGATATCAACAAAAATATAAAAAACCAATACATGAAAAACAACAATAAGAAAATTAATGCAAAAAAAAAATAAATTTTGAATAGGTAATGAAACAAAGAAGTAAGAAAAATCACTAAATCAGAAAGCGTGATGGCTGTGGTGAGACCGGGTACCTCCTGGAACAGCTTACAATATGAATTCCATGTCTTCTCATATTCCAATAATGGTTTTCGCCTTAAACTTATCGACTCTTTTTCGCAATCATCCATGATTAGTACATGGATCTACTAGAGTGATCTGGGGTTGAGTTAATACTGGCAGGCAATTGCCATGTACTTCTTGATCGCTATCGCTTGATCTGTACCATTATTGGTTGGGGGGCTGTTTCAAGTCGTATAGCGAAGGGTGTGGCTACTTATTTCTATGTCGATCTACGGTACACGTATATCGTTTTGGCCTGTGTGGCTTGTACCGTTTGTTTGAATAAATAAAAATAAGTCGATCGCTGCTGGCCGATCCCCCTCAAAAAAAAAAAACAAAGTTAAACTTTACTATTTCAACAGCCTATGGTTAAACCTGGAATGAGTTGTAATTATATTTTTCGGCACAAACGGTACTGGATTTGCAGCGACCACTATACGGAGCATCAGGTTTACAATATGCACACACGGTACTACTATTACTACTTTTACAGCAACAACTATACACGGTACCAGATTTACAGCCAACCAATATAATGGATATAATAATATCCATCACTTTCACTTATTGCTTTCTTATGGCAACATCGTTTTTTCATTCTTCTTCTAGTTCAACATTAAAAACAAAAACAAAAGCACGTGCACACATTAACATGCATACGCGAGGATCAAGGGAAGATTAATTTCATTAAAATTTTTGTAAACACATTTATTTTATGAGCCACAAAACTTATTGGCTTAGTCGAGTGTTACATCTTAATATACACATTAAAGTGATAAGTAACTAGAAATGGGTCTAACTAAGCAATATTTGGCTTATCGTGCTGTTGATAGTTTTAATATAATAGCGAGCGGCAGAGCAAATGTGAATTTCGCTATTTACAATAGAATCCAAGGACGCTATTTTGCCGCTGCCGCTGCTGAGAATGTTATCTTATGGGATTTAAGGTAAGGTAAGCGGGAAGTGAAAAATCGAATTGCTTTAATTGATGAATGAATATGCCAACTTTCAGGTTAGGTGAACGCGTATTAACTTTAAGAAGAGACAAACAAGAAGTTACGGCTTTACGCGCTTCGCCTGATCGTCTACATGTCGCTGTTGGTTACGTCGACGGCGCGGTGGAAATATTCGATTTGTCGAATCCCGAAGAAAGTATTTGCTTTTTAGCTTTGCATAAGAGTGCTGTATCCGTCTTGCGTTATGATGACCAAGGTATACGTTTAATAACGGGCAGTTTAGATACCGATCTGGTGGTTGTGGATACTTTGGAACAGGCGGGACGTCAAAGATTGATAGGTCACAATGCTCCCATAACGGATGCTCACTTTTTAGAACGTCTAGCTGTGTACCATATCGCAGTAAGCAGTTCGAAAGATACTCAAATTAAATTTTGGAATTTGGAGACACAATTCTGTTTTAAAACAATTGTCGATAATCGTACCGAAGTGTGGGCTTTGGCTTTCACGGGCGCCCTAATGGTGGCCGGTTGTGGGGAGAGTACTATGAATGTTTATCGTTTAACCAGGAAAGACTCTAATGACGTTAAAACAAATGCTTCAGCAAACGCAATAGAAGGCTTAAGTGTTGACGACGACGATACCATATCTCCTATTAATATTATGAATTGCGGAGTTATACAGAGAGCGGGCAAAGGCAGGTGTGTAAACTTAATAGCAGATCCATCGGAGCGAGTCCTTAGCTGCCATGGCACAAATGATCTGATCGAAAATTTCTACTTTTGCACGAAAGATGAAGCTAAGCAACGTTTGGCTAAACGTTTGAAAAAAGCTAGAAAAGCCAAACAGATTAAAGAACCCGAAGAAGAAGAACAAGAAGACGATAACAATGATAAGAATTTAAGTTTATCAGACGAAATTAAGCGCTTAAATAGTATAAAAACAAGACAGAAAATCAAATCGCTCGATATACTACTAGGTGGTCAAAATGAATTAAGAATCTTAGTTAGTTTAGCAAATAATAGCGTGCAATTGTATAGTATGAAGACTACGTCCAAAGATGAGGATGCCAAAATGTTACGTTCTCTCAATTGGCAAGGCCATCAATCCGAAGTGCGCAGTGTCTGCTTTAGCTCAGATGGCTTAGCTATTGGCTCGGGCTCGGCGGAATCTTTTAAATTCTGGAATCGTGATTCAATGCAGTGCTTACGCTCTGTAAGTACAGATTATATTTTAAGTTGTGTTTTCACGCCGGGAGATCGCTATGTCTTGTTGGGCTTAAAGTCTGGAAAACTTCTAATAGTAGATGTAGGAGCCGCTGATATTGTAGAGGAGATACCTGCTCACGATCAAGAATTATGGTCTATAATACTGCTACCCGATCAAAAGGGATGTGCAACCGGCAGCAGTGATTGTACAGTAAAATTGTGGACATTCGAGCTAATTGATGCTAACATTAAAGAAACGGATGTAGATAGAGTAACGCCGATGGCCAATTCGAGGCAAGTCAAAGTTTTATCTTTACTACATAAGAATACCTTAAAGTTGGAGGAATCCGTTCTTTGCGTGCAAATCAGTCCGAATATGAAATATTTAGCTGTGGGTCTGTTAGATTCGACAGTTAAGGTATTCTTTTTAGATACGTTTAAATTCTATCTCTCTTTGTATGGTCATAAATTGCCGATATTGTGCTTGGATATATCTTACGATTCAACCCTAATAGCAACGGGTTCGGCAGATCGCAATGTAAAAATCTGGGGTTTAGATTTTGGCGATTGTCATCGGTCGCTATTTGCTCACGATGATTCGGTAATGGCATTGCAATTCATCGCCAAAACTCATATGTTCTTTACTTGTGGTAAGGATGGAAAGATAAAGCAATGGGATGCTGATACTTTCGACAAAATCATCACACTGCCGGGGCATATAGGGGAAGCTTACGGTTTGGCGATAAGCTCGAATGGTCGTTATTTGATTACGTGCGGCTCGGATCGCACTTTGCGCTTATTCGAACGCACCGATGAACCGATAGTGTTACAGGACATTCAGGAAGAAGAACGCGAGGAAATGGAAAATGAAAAATTGGCTACGGGCGAAGATCACGGTATGGCTTTGTTACCGGGCTTGAAATTGCCATCGAAAAAAACTGTCGGTTCCGAAAAGGCGGCCGAATCAATTTTGGAATGTTTGGATGTATGCAAACAATACGAATTGGAGGGTGAGATAACGCCCACTTTACATCCTTTAATGAAGGCGTTAGATGTGAAAACTACTACCGATTTTCTTTTAATTACCTTCGCACGCATTAGATCTTCTGATCTGGAGGAGGCGTTACTATTATTACCATTTCCCATGGTTTGCGAGTTATTAACACGCTTACCCTCACTAATAGAAAAGCGATCCGATGAAATTGAATTGATTAGCAAAGTGACAATGTTTCTGTTTAAGATACATATGAAACCGATAAGTGGAGCTAGGCATATGAAATCCTTGCTGCAACAGATCATAAATTTATTAACGTCCGAGGTAAATGCTTTACGTGATTGCATTGGCTTCAATTTACATAGCCTGGGCCTGTTACAAACCGAGGTGGAAAAACGTGAAGACATTGAACTTTTCTACGAAGCTCTTCAAGATAAAAAGAAACGGGAAAAGAAACGACGTCAACGTGAGACGCTTAAACGTCAACTTATACATATGGCATGAAATTAAGAAGACTTAAGATTAAGATAAAGTGAAATAAAAATGAAATGTTTTTAATATGTTTAAATAGCGTACAACACATATATTACAGAGAGATATAAATACATTAATGAAGAATACCTATATAGATCGATCTACGAAGTTCTCCGTGTAGAAGTATTCCAATGTTTTTTTTTTATTTAATTTTCTTTTTTTGTGCAAGTCAAGTTGTTTCATATATAAATTGCTGAAGACTGCTTGGACGTGAAAATATGACTTTGTATGACGAAGTGGACGCACAACAATCATTTTTCAGTTTTGAAAGTTTTCTTTCATCACAAGTAATCCAAATGTGGTCTTTCGTTTACATAATCTGTACGCAGGCATTAACCTTTTCTAACGGATCCCGTTTTTTGCTATAGCAGGCTGAAAGAAAATATAATAAAATGATGAGAGAGAGAGATAACGAATTTCCATATTAGAATTTCATATTTGCAAACATAAACTAGAACCGAATAACATTATCACTCGGTTCATCTTAGGAACGATGGCGTCGTAATATCTGAATATTATTGCTAGGTTTCCGCAATATCAAGCATCGCGTCTTGTCTAATTTTTCTATAAAGACTTTAATAGGAGCCATTACCGAAACATTTAGATGACTACACCCCTCTTGCGATAATATGCGAAGAAACTAAAGAAAATTTCCTACAAAATGTTCTAAAAAAAAAGTAAATTTGTTTCCTGTTTTTGATTCATCAAACATATGGACGGGAGAGAAATTTCATATTGCTAAATGTGCCTTTGGTCCACCAATTAAGTTTTTTATGCTAAAAACACATCTAAAATGCAGATAACCATCTTCTTCGTTTGATATTTTTGAGGTTAAGTCGAGACATTCGTTCGACTTCGAAGCGTGGAAAAAATTGTCGCATATCGTAACGTTCACTTTATTGTGACAATACAATTATACGATGGTTGAAAATTTACAATTTGTTAGAATTATTCGAAATGAATAATGTTCCTATTACGCACACAAACATTAAGCGCGAATGCAAGGTATGCAAGTCCCCTTTTACACGTATAAGTTAAATATATATATAAAAAGCACTTACATCCGCATCGCGAGAACGTCCCCGGTGGCCCGTAGCTCAACTTTTGTATGGTGCACTTTTCTATTGGACCCGTAGGTTTCTCATAATTGGATTGATTTGCCCAAGGGAGACTCTCTTTAGGTTGTATGCAAATCGGTAAATAACTAAGCTTATAGGTAGTGCATTTCTCCATGGGACCTGCATTGCGTTCCACACCCACTTTAGGTACCACTGCATCAGGGCGACGATACTCGCATACGTCTACTGGCAGATATGATAATCGATTGATAGTACATTTTTCCATACCACCAGTTGGACGACAAATCAATGACATTGGTTTGATAGCTGCACGTCGGCAAACTGGTTTCGGCACAAAGTCATGTTTCTGCGTAGTTATACAGTATAATGGTCCGCTTGGTTTTATGCAATTCTCTTTTGGTTTTATAGGTGTGGTGCGTCCGACCATGCAGAAAGGTTGATAGGAAAGTTTTTGCACCGTGCAATTTTCCATTGGTCCGGTCGGCATTGCTAGACCATTGCTGGGTAAAATTGCTGGTGGACGAGTATAGCGTGCATCCGATCCTACATAGCTTAATTTATAGACGGTGTGATTGTCCGTCCGATCGGTGCCCAAAAACTTCAAACCAGTATTTGGTAATATGGCAGCTGTACGCTGAGGGCAGCAATTAGGTATATAACTAAGATTATAGGTGGTGCATAAATTCTCATATTTCGGCGGACATAAACGTTTTTGTTCAGCCCAAGGCATAGGTTCCTTAGGGGGTATGCAAATTGGTAAATAGCTAAGCTTTTGAACGGTGCATTTTTCTCCTGGTCCTGTGGGACGAATATAGGTAGCGGTTTGCACGATTGGTTTTGGCGGTGGATTCGTGCACACATCTATCGGCATATACGATAATCTATTCACCGTGCAACGCTCGAGTGGAGACGAAGGTGTGCATATGCCCGTAGGGGGAACGATTGGTTCACGTTTGCAAAACCCTTTAGGCACAAAATCATGTTTTTGCGACGACACCGCGTATAGAGGCCCTTTAAAATGCAAGCCATTTTCATGTGGCTTGATAGGCTGAGTACGTGCAGCGCACCAATGCGGCCTGTACGACAGTTTTTGTATGGTGCACTTTTCCATCGGCTCTTTAACAGTCGCCAAATGATTGCATGGTAAAACCGGTTTCGAGCGTCCGTCACCGCAATTGCCGATATACGAGCGCCTATAAATTGTATCACTTTCCATTGGGGCTGATGAACGCATTAAACAACCTTGCGGAAGTATCGGCAAAGTGCGCCTCGGTTGCTGGTAACAGCAGCCGGAATAGTCACCGCAATCACAACGGCACTCACACGGTTGCTCTGCCTCTTGAATACAAGGTGTATAGTCGGCAGGTGCTACGCAAGGATCACAACGCGGCGGACAATAATCACCACATCCAGCTTGCGGAGTGCTATCGCACGGATTATATGCCACATTTGCATTATTCTGATTATGCGTACCTTCCTCTGGCCCGTTGCATACCACGCTATACAATTGTACAATGTGTTTTTAAAAATTTGAAATATAATCTTAATAAGAGTTTTGCTTAAAAATAAATATGTTTATTCCTACGATTTTTCAGAAATACCCGTTTTTTAATTTTCCTGAAAATAGGCCCCCATTTAATTCCTATAATTACGAACACTTCAAGGCTTCTTGAAATATAGTTAACCTTTCTATGAATACACTTCGCTGAAGACTCTTCAATTTTCTTCAATTTTTCAAAATATATTTAAAATTTGTGGTTTTATTGCTCATGTAAGTTGATAAGTCCAAAAAAAAGGCTAGAAAAATCTCTCTTCAAATTCTTAGAATCAAGAATGATCTCTGTGAGAATGTGCATGTCTTGGAAAAGTCAGCAAGAATTACAGAATTGAACCCCCGTCTTTTGAGAGGTCGAAAAGCTCTACTAAGTAAAGAGAACAGGAAAGTTACAAAAGCCGTTGCGATATATTACAAATAAGACATCTTTGAGACGAGATGATTCGTTTCCAAGAAGTAAAGCTTGCAAAAAACTTGGCAGTTTAGAGTCCGTCTTCGCAACGGCGTTTAACAACATTGTTGTAAAAGTTCTTAAATCAAAATGTGGTTGTTAAAATTTTCCCCTTTTGTTTTCGGGCAGACATCAATTTGATTTTCAAACTTGACCTGTAGCCTCAAACTGAGAACAATTTCAAAATTCTATCGCAATTTTATGAGATCATAAAGACTTTAATGGCAGATAGATGGTCAACCTTGATTGGGATTATGGACATGCGGATATATGCGGATTCTCAAAAGCCTAGTTGAAAATTGCTTTCTTTTCCTAATATAAAATCGACTTTAGTGAGTATTTGTTCTCCGGGATAAGGCGAATTACTTACTTACTGCCAAGCATTCTGCCTGCCACTCATAAATCTTTCGCGTCGTCCTTAGACCAACGTGCAGGAAAAAGGATTAGGCCTATGTGTAATTATCAATAATTGCAAAGAGTTAACAGCCGAAAAATGGATTGTGGATGGACTTATCAAGGCAAAGTGATTTCAGGTTTAATACATAAACTTTCCTTTTCCCTTTAGGGCCCTGCTTTCTTCACGAAAGTTTATTTTATTTTATTTTTTTTTCTTACAGTGGAATTTCGGAATATATTGGCAGATGTATCTTATATAAGTCCCGTTTCCAGGTCCAGTTTCTTTTTTAAATTCGTCTAAAAGCCGACAATTGAAGCGATTCCTTTTAAAAGAACAATGCTTGCTGGATATATCTCATAGCAAATACAATCGCTTGGGTCATTGGTTGAACAGAAATGCTTCCAAAGACAAGTTTAATCAAAAATCTGTCGACATTTATGATTAAAAGGATGCGAAGCAATGCCACATCCTCCGAGTCGACACAACTCATAAACTCTCTACATTACCTTTGCCTTTTGTTAGGTAAGTGACAAAGAAACTTTTCCGCGCAGATGCATAGAAAGCTTTCGTTCTACTGCTACACGCTGAATGAGAAAAAATTCCCAAGACTATGGCCCATGAAGTCTTCTTCCCTATCTGCAAGACTTTGCGATTGCTTTAGCTGGTGTCTGGCTGGTCCTGGGCTACGCAAACTCCTTACTCCACTTACCCCTTGCAATGAGTGTTGGTTTAAAAAAAAATATTAGCAATACTTACGCAGCACACATCTTAACGGTTCAAGTTCCTCTTCCTTATTGTTATATATGGAAAATGTTAAAAAAACGAAAAATTTTTTCCCTTTTTTTCAATTCGTAAGAAAAATTCAAAAAAATATTAAAAAAATTTATTGCATCAAGCGGCGCTTTCTTCTTATTCCTTTCGAAGATATGCTGTCGAAGGTGTGCGGAACGAATCCTTATTGTTTCCTTTCTTTTATATTTTTCTTTAAATGCGTTTATATTATATTTATAAAATGAATTCGTTGAATAATGGTTAGGAGGAATGAATTTTGATTGCACAATTACAAGAGCAAAAAAATTATAATTATTATTATTATTATATAACAAAAAAAAAAAAAAAAAAATTAAACACAGCCGAAAACAATTTCAACAAAATTTTGTATACGACGACAATAACGAGAAATATTTTTTAAAAAATTTTTTTCTCATAAAATCAAAAACGTATAACAGCAAATTCTTAAGCAAAACGATTAAACAAAGTGAAAAATTTTTACTCAAATATTTCAATATACACTGACTTTTAATATATACGTAATTGTAGATGTCATAAAGTATATAAAAAATAAATGGATATAATGATTGAAAGAACGAAAAACACTAAAGTTTACTATCCCTCGTCACCCTCTTTTCAGCCTGCCACTCCATTGGATGATTGAATTGAATTAATTCTGATCGTTTCGTTTTTTAATTTAATTTATTTCATTTCGCAGGCGCAGGCGCCGACACTTCAATAAGCGATTATTGATATATTATGTTGCATTTCCGGTCAATGGTGAACGAAACATTTGTGAAAAATGTTTCTTTCTTTACTTCTACCAAGTGCAGCAGCCAACTTGCTTCATCCGCGTCAAAATGCATGAAATGCAATGTCTGTGATATTGCGACTGCTCGTCTAGTTAGGTATATGTATACCCAATCTTTTTTTACATAGTAGAAACGTGCATTTGAGAACCGTGCAAAAAAAAAAAATCATGGAAAAAAGTACACGCAGAATATGGGTAATTTATTATGAAATTATGTTCGACATCTTTAAAAAGTCGCATAACATTAAAACACTTTGAATGATTTCCCTAAAAATCGTGTAAAAAAAGTAATAATGAAATCCATTTTATATATTTACAAAACAAAAACAATTCATTCAAATGAAGTATGATCATAAAATTCTTTAACAGTCACGAACACATGTGTGAGCATCAAGAAGCGAGAAAAAGAAAGAGATAAAGACTGACTGCTGTCTAGGTGTTGTGTGTCTAATCGGTAAGTATTACGTCTCCCGCTTGGAAAACCGTGACAATTGCAACGGTGTGAGGAAAGTGGAAAAGATAAGGACTAACTGCTGCCTAGTAATTGACGCGTGCTAATTAGATCCAATATTTCCTAAATTATTCCGCCAAACGAAGAGATGTGGCCCGACAGGAATAATTTCTTAATTTCTCTTAAAACTATATTGCGAACGAGTTATGAAACACCTTGAACGTCAACGTTTCCATCGTAATCGAAACACTATACTAATGACATTTATTTCAATTTTCATTTAATTCAATTTTGGAAACACGATCCCTGTTAACCTATTCGTATTTCTATATTAATTCACGTCATTGTAATTCAATAAATTTGATCTTTAATCCGATGGATTTATATTTTATATAATCGCTAAAATATGATATTCTGTTAAGCTTACTAGAATTTTAACCGAAGAGAAGTAAGTCATGAAATATTTCTTTTATCCGAAAAATAAGTAAAACTTGTGCCCGATATTTTGAATAATGTTTAGGAAATCTTTATTTTATAAAACTTTTGTGGCCTTTTAAGGCGAACAGGTGAAAAGCAAAGGAAATTAATTCAAGCAATTCACGATATCCTATAATGATCGCCAACTAACGGTGGTGGTTTTATATTCACCTGCTGATGACTAAACTAGAAATAGTGGTAAGTAAGTTTTATTTGTACGTTGGTTCTAATTCTTTTCTTTTTTATCAAGTGAAAACACTAGAGTGGGACGTGGATCATCATTAAATACTCTACAACACCTTACGTTGAACGTAGTTAGTGAAGAAAGACTGGCGGACAGACAAGCATTTTACTAAAAAAAAAACATTCTTGACCACAACATCATCCTATACTTATTCCTATAACAACTTTGGGGAAAAAGTCCAAAATGTGGTCAAATCGGAATCATTTTCATTAGGGTTCGTCCTTGGGCTGAAATATGTTGGTAAACCAAATTACATCAAAGAAGAAAATTACGAGGCTTAGGTTGACGTCTGTACAGAGGTACAGACAAGCTTAGATGGATTCACGCAATGATTCTGAATCAGTCGGTGTAATAAAAGTTGCGTTTATCTTAACTTTCTCTGAATGTCGTATATATCTGCACAAGTTAAATATATCCTTGTACCACACAAATGGAGTATAGGGTATAAAAACGAAACAATATTTATATGTTGCTTTCTTTTCCTTGATATCGTTCACACATTTTTAAACCCCTTTGCGGCTGCTTCAAACACAATTAGAAGCTTAGTCGATAGGCTCTAGCTGAGAGCATACGTTGTACGTTGTTACAGTCTGCCATTTTAATCATGGAATAATAAGAAGAATATTTGGCTGGCTCGAATTCGCTATTTGCGGTTAACTTAAATTAAAATCTATTTTAAACAACGTTTCAAAATTGTAAGGATGACGAAGCGGACAAACACACGACAGACTTCGCTGAATAAATGATTCCCGGTTTCCAGTTCTGATTCGCAAGATGGAAAATTAATGAATATAATTAATAATTTGTTAGAAGAATGTACGCAGTGGAGGACACCTTGTATTTGTTTTAGCATTCTTTTGAAGTAAGCATTTTTTATACCCTACATCGCTTGCGGTACAAGGTTATGTTAAGTTTTTGCGGATGTATTCAATATCCAGTTTCAACTTTTAGTGTAGCGTAAGTGATTCCGAACCGATCTAAGCTTGTCTGTCCATCTGTCCATCTCATTTCTTGTGTTCACTCCAGAGATTGCAATTTTCAAGATATTGTGACGAAATTTGGTGCTATGAGTGCTTTTGGCCAAAGATCGAGCATTGGTCCGATTCAATTTATTTTCCTTAGCTTTCATCCCTCAGCCAAATTACGTTAACATACAAAAATGCATGAAAATAACTAAAGAATTCCTCTAATCTATAGAAACAACTCACGCGTGGACGGACAGACAGACAGAGAGAGATAGAGAGAGAGAGAGGGAGAGAGCGAAGCATAAATCAATTTAGGATATAATTCTGAATCAACCGGTATAGCAAAAGTTGTATCTACTCTAGCTTCTTCTGGATGTCACATACATCTACACGAACTTAATCTACCCCGTAGGACATCCGCGGTGTGTGATGTAAATAAAATCACACATTTTTTGAAAGAGCTTTCAAAGTTCGCCAAGATGCAATAGTCCAAGCGTAAGTACGCATTTAAATCTAATGTATCAAGACCCATTCATGATCTAGTGATCCACTTGCAGGTACGCAGTTAATTGTTTAATATCAAAATTTCTTAAACCTTATCATTCGATTTGTGCATGTACACCGTGGATAAGTGAAATGTCGGCCTAAACATGAAACCGAATTATGTATGTATGTATTATTTCCCGTATTGTGTAACTTTATCAATTAATAA
The DNA here is from genome assembly GCF_014805625.2 of Glossina fuscipes. Lineage (NCBI taxonomy): Eukaryota > Metazoa > Arthropoda > Insecta > Diptera > Glossinidae > Glossina > Glossina fuscipes. Next base: position 2,064,044 of record NW_023998455.1, on the reverse strand, counting down.
TTATTGTCTGCCCCCCCCAACAATCGCAATTAATCGCTAACCATACGTAACGTCACAGTCAGTCAAGAGAAGTGAGAGAGACGTAGAAAAGTTAGTTACTAATAACATTTTTTGTTTTTTCATTTTCTGTTTTTTTTTTTATTTGTTCAAAATTAAATAGATTACAATAAAAAGTAACTTTACCTCAGCAACAAGCAAAAGATGTAAGAGAAATGAAGTCGATCAACTCGATACCCATCACTGTTATCCTAAGAAATCCCTAAAACAAGTAAGAAAGTTCGGTCGTGACCGAACCTTTTCTACCCATTACCGTTATCCTTAAAAAAGCTAAAAGAAGTAAAAGAACAACATTTTCATGCTCTATAATATGAAGCGAGCGCATCTGATTTTTTCAATTCCAGATTCTTTTGCAAAATTTATCGGCGATATCTTCATTTTCGCAAAGGGAAGAATGTTTACCACAAACACTGAACCGTTGCACAGGCAGACAGATGGACAGAGACGGAGAGGCGGACATGCTGAGACGCATTCCAATTTAAAAATTGGCCAAGAATTTGTGTACTTTATGCGGTTTGTGTGAATTATTTCGGCGCTTTATGAAGATATTTATAAGAAGAAAAATATTAAATTTTTTATACCCTATAATGTCGGGTAGGCGTGGTAAATTTTTTCCACTTTTGCACAGATACAACATCGTCCACAGAATTTAATATATATATATATATATAAATAAATCATCAAATCATATCAAATAAATGATATATATATATGAGATATATATATATAGATATATATATATACATATAGGTCGATGTAGATTGATTGATATATTAATATATATATATATATATATATATATACATATAGGTTGAAATCAGACAATTAATAAAAATTTCCTTTGATTGTTTTGATTCAATTTTTTATTTCCAAATTAGTTTATTTGATATTAACACATACTCAATACAAAATACAGTTAATTGAAAAGTTTACAAATTCTTAGTTTTTATTATAATAGTTCGAAATATAGATACCATAGATATATGTGACAAACAAAACAAACAAAAAGAACAAAGTATACGTACAAATTATTTGGTTAATACCAATTAATATGACAATAATGGATAAAAATTAGATTGTAGTAAAAATAATAAAATAAATTTTAAGTGAAAATTTCATTTATATGCTGTGTACAAACAAGAAAGACATAGAAGAAAGCGCCCAAAATAAACAAAACGATTACAAGAAGAGGCCATTTGAA
>NW_023998455.1:2055212-2062776 GCF_014805625.2 Glossina fuscipes | reverse complement strand
GGCGCTGCTGTTAATTTGCGTCAACGCGAATCTTTTGGTCACCGAATTGGCACGCCTTCAGCAAAAGTAACCTCGCGTCGTTCGTTGCAGGCGACCTCACCAAAACCGAACGCAGTCAATGATTCGTTTAGGCAATTCATAGGGGCTTTAGAAGAAAAATATCACTTCAAATGGCCTCTTCTTGTAATCGTTTTGTTTATTTTGGACGCTTTCTTCTATGTCTTTCTTGTTTGTACACAGCATATAAATGAAATTTTCACTTAAAATTTATTTTATTATTTTCACTACAATCTGATTTTTATTCATTATTTTGTTCTTTTTTTTTGTTCCGTTTGTCACATATATCTATGATATCTATATTTCGAACTATTATAATAAAAACTAAGAATTTGTAAACTTTTCAATTACCTGTATTTTGTATTGAGTACGTGTTAATATCAAATAAAATACTTTGAAAATAAAAAATTAAGTCAAAACAATCAAAGGAACCTTTTATTAATTGTCTGATTTCAACCTATATGTATATATATATATATATATATTAATATATTAATATATATATAATACATGAATATATATATATATATACATCAATCAATCTACATCGACCTATATGTATATATATATCTATATATATCAAATAAGTGATATATATATGTATATGACCAACTTATACCTCGTAATTTTTCAAATAGTTTGATGAGATTTGGTAAACTGAATTAATTTGGCCCGAGCACGAATTCTGTTGAAAATGAACTGGATTAGATTGTGTTTCGCAAAACTTCACCATCTAAAGACACATTTTCAGGAAATCTTTAAAAGAAAGGAAAAATGGTGAATTTTTAATATGGCAAACATTATTTTGCTAAACAGAGGCAATCTAAATATTAAACTTTGATACCCTATAATATCGGGTAGACGTGGTAAATTTTTTCCACTTTTGCACAGATACAGCATCATCCACAATATATGCGATCAAATTTTTGTACATTTATATGTCCTAGTTTATGAGTAATGAGCAAAGAGCAAATTTTTATTTCTTTTGGAAAACGGAGATATTTCCAGTTTACGTGGTGCTGAAGGCGTGTCCTTCGACCAATTTGATCTCATTTTAATACAACCTTGCTTGAAAAAACCTCCAATGTTGTCGCCAAATTCAAAGTTATTTCATTCATTAATTTTGCGACCAAGAGAATGTTTACAACAGACTTTATCCTAACGGACAGACGGACATGCTTAGATATACTTAAAATTTGATGCTGATCAAGAATACAAATACTTTGCGAGGTCGGTGATGCTTCCTCGTCGCAAAGATTTTGATATCCTCCTCCCCCCCCCCCATCCTCCTTCCTTCGCTGATGCGTTTCAGAAGTAGTAGTTTCAGAATAACGGATAAACTTTATATGGGTAGATGTGTAACAAATAAAAAACTCGAAAAGTAAAGGTGTGCAAAATTTTTGTTGCATAGGCGTATAGCCGTGGTGGGCATGTCCTTTGATCAGTTTAGGTCCCTTTTTTACTACACATACAACACCGTTGGACAGATGGACACATGGACAAACCAACATGCCAAGAATTTATATACTTTATGAGGATTCGAAGCTTGTTTCTAAGACGTCTTACTAGGAATTGAAAAAAAAATTAAATTTTAATTCACTATAATATTTGGTAGGCATTTGGTAGGAGGAGATTCAAAAAATAGCCTCAGCCGGTTCAAATTTTTACATCAATTTAGAATGTCGAAATACTTTTGCTTACCCACTGTTGTCGAGAAATTTTGAAAATTGCAAACTTTTTCCCTATAACGGTTTTTCCGAATATGTCGTTATATGGCGAGTGATCGAAAATGGAAATATGTATGTAAATATATTATATAACAAAAGGTGGGTCTACTTTAAGTCCATGCGCGCATTACGCACATAGTATAGTGTATGAAAAACTCATGATCAGATTGCAACTTTTTTACTTAAGACTGCGGAATCATCTGTTTATGTTTTGCTGAATTGCAAAAGAAGAAGAAGCAAGACAAAAATGAACTAAATTGACATTACTAGTTGACTTTGACGTCACTCAGCCCGAAATAAATTTTCTTGTAATTATAATTAAGGGAATTATTAAAAATGAGTGGTGGTTTAAATCGACCAAAATCTCCATATGTGAGTAACACCATAAGATCGGGCGAGAAGGAAGAAAGTTTTTGGGATAAATTCAGCACATTGGGAAGAAAAAGAGAAACAAAAGCTGTGCAAAAAGTTGAAGAAGAAGGCAAAAATGCAATCGATTATCCAGGGGCGCCGTATCAATTCGATATACCGCCCGAAGACTATGCGCTCCGTGATCATGAGCAACGGGCCGTGATTGATCCTCAATCGTTAAATGAACCTGAGGTACGTAAATTACAACAAGTTTTAATTGATTGGATTAACGACGAGTTGGCTGAACAACGCATTATTGTTAAAAGCATCGACGAAGATATGTACGATGGACAGGTGCTTCATAAATTGTGGGAAAAATTAACTGGAAAAAAATTAGATGTCCCCGAAGTTACACAATCTGAAGAGGGGCAGCGGCAAAAACTAAATATCGTCTTAAATGCCGTTAATCATACATTAGGGTTTCACATGAAAATACCGAAATGGTCGGTGGAGAGTGTGCATTCAAAAAATATTGTTGCCATTTATCATCTATTGGTTGCTTTAGTTCGACATTTTCGTGCACCAGTTCGATTACCTGAGAATGTGTTTGTTACCGTAGTGATAGCTCAAAAAAACAGTGGTATTCTGAATGCTCAAAAATTTCAAGAGCAAATTACCTCTGAGTATGATGATGTTGGAATGCGCTGCGAAAAAGATGCCTTCGATACGTTGTTTGATTGTGCTCCCGAAAAATTGACTGTCGTTAAAAAATCACTCATTACTTTTGTGAATAAACATTTATCGAAATTGAATTTCGAAATTAATGAATTAAGTACCGATTTTCGTGATGGAGTTTATCTTTGCTTGCTAATGGGATTACTAGGTGGATTCTTTGTACCTTTACAAGAATTTCATTTAACGCCGCAAGATGCTGATCAAATGATTAACAATGTCGCATTTTCATTTAACCTTATGCAAGATGTCGGTCTGCCAAGGCCAAAAGCTCGACCGGAAGATATTGTAAATATGGATCTTAAATCTACTCTTCGCGTTTTATATAGTTTATTCACCACTTTTCGGAACTATGCCTAAATGCACATATATACATATATATATATATACGAATTGAAAATATATAAATAATGAATCATATAAAAAGTATCCGTGGTCGAGCAAAAAAATTAAAAAAAAAAATTTTTCTTCGTTTGAAAGTGAATATGTTTTTCAGTTGTATGCGTATGTCCGTAGAGCGCGGAGACTTTTTATATGATCCACTATATATATTCCATATGAGAATTCAAGTCTCTTAACAACATAGTAAACACTTTCAAAATTTTGAGGATAACACCGTAACAAATAAATATTACTCTCGTAATATATTCTTTTAATGTCACTATATATATATATATATACTATGTGAAAATTAACGTTGTTAACATTGATGTAATATTTTTAAAACATTTACTAACTAACATGTGTGGGGCGAATTATGGTGCCCGATATCGAGTAAATTCGACAGTAATTAAAACGATCGAGAGATTCTACGTAACATAGCGAAGAAAAATGCATATTTCATTGACAACTGTAAACTCTCTACACGTTATATGTAGTGAGTACATACTTCAAAGTCATCCAGTTTACTCGATATTGAGACATATCGGATTTTGAAAACAACATGCAACGAGAAACTATGTGAAAAAGGACACATCTATGTCGAAAATTGCTGGAATTCTTATAACAACGCGACATATTTCTTTTCGACTTAAAGTTCAAATATGATATTATAACAATAACAAAGGTTTCGTTTATCTTCGTCTTCTTTGATTCAGTTCAAAAATAAAGAACATCATTTTGATTGTATCACTTCGTAATACCTTTAAGTCTTATCACATTTTTTGTGCCTTAAAAATGGAATTTTTTTTTATTTATATAAATAAAAAAATGTATTAACAAAAAAACAACGAGAAAGCGTATTAAATTCGTTATTAGCCCATAGCATAATGGTGGCCGTCTAGCAACAGATTACGAACTTTTTCACTTCTTTCCGCCGGACATGAACGTTTCTTGCGTCACGTTATCACAAATTTCTCATTTTATCTTTTCCTGTTTCTAGGCACAATAGTTATGCAATAGTCTCTTCGGAGACTCTTCGGAGACTATTGCATAACCGAATGAAGCGGAGGGGCTTGGAAACCAACTTGATCATGATCACTTCAGAAAGTATTTCACTTCGATTCGTTTCACTGGTTGTTCTTGTTTCGATCACAAATCGATGCCTTTCGGAAATCAATCTACAATTAACCAAGCAATGGTAGACATTGCAATCTATTATAATGGGTTCTAGGTTACCTAAGCACCAATAAGTAAACTATGAGAAACAATGAGGAGCAAATGGCAATTCCTTCATGTGTTCGGAGATTGATTAACTCAAGCTGGCGGCAGTGCGGCAAGGCAGCTATAGGAACTGTAGCCCCGTAACGCTTGACTTTTAAGCAGCCAACCGACGAATTGGAGTAAAGAGGTAGCTGCAGAAATTATTGTATTTAAGTTTGGATCGGTTTTTCGAAAACTGCCTGAAGCGAGGATGAAGAGAGTGGCAATGAAAATGAACGCTTCTTCTTCATGTGCTCGGAGATTACTTGACTCAAATTGGCAGCAATGCTTCTATACTCTTCTCCTTCCTAAACAATAATCTTTGGCTTTCAACCAAACGAACAAAAAAAAATTTCCTCAATCGATCGCAAGAAAGATAAATAGTACATATATCAAGTTGGCATCACTGCTTGGAAATTTATTTTTCTGTAGCTGGAGTTGTTTAGATATTTAGAAGTTTAGCATCTCAAAACTCTAACCCCAACTTGGACAGATATCGAGAACAAAGCAAAGTTTCCTTGCCAGTTGGCAAGAGTCAAGCTCGTCATTAAGTCTTGATCTTGCACAGGTTACGATTTCCGGGTTTTTTTCAGAAAAAAAAAACAAGCTTCGACAACTGAAGCAGTCAGAAGGATACGAATGTCTTCCAATCCGATCGACAACATACTTTAATCAAATTGACATCATTGCTCCGGCTGGTGATGATGCTCCGCCTCCTGTAGGTTTCCAGGCAGCAGAGTAAAACCCATATATAAATCTATAAAATAAATGAAATTTTTTTCAACACACACACACACACACACACAAATTTCTTTTTATCTATTTTGCTGTTTGTAATCCGTTTCATTTTATTATTGATTTAATTGTATTAAATTAATTAAAAAATTTCTAAATGAATTTTTAATTTTTTTAATTTTTTTTTTTTCTATAACTAATATACAAATAAGCAGATATACATACATAACGCAACATGCACATACAGTTATACTTTTTCAAATTGACGAATAATGTCCTTTAATGAAAAGAAAAAAGAAAAAAAACAAGAAAAGACATTAAGCTTAAATACATAGAAAGCATGACTGCATCCGCTTTAAATAACGGGTTTTATAATAAAATTTGAAACACTTTTTTTTTTTGTTACTCCTATTCAAATACATGGAATTACCGGGAGTAGGGCGGCAGACAGACAAACAGAGATTCTTCTCATAGCAACTATGTCATAATATACTCCTTTGAATTATATATACCTTTTATTTGTTTGACTATACATTCGCATTCGCATTCACATTCGATCGAAGGAGTATTTGTTTTTGCAATAAACTAACTTATAGCATATTATGATTGCTGCACTAAAAAAGTTTATTATGATTTTTATGTTTCATTTGAAATTTTTTTTTTTTTCTATTAAAGGATTTTGACATTTGATATCTTTATACTAAAATTTTTAATAGAGTTTTTCATCATCTGTGCTTTGTTTTTTTTTTTTTTTCCCCCCGATACTTGATAGTAGATAGTATGATTTTTCTTCTTTTACATATATGTATTTTCCTTTATGTACATATGATAATATTCATATATATTTATATATTTGCATAGATGTTTGTAAATAGTTGAGTACATGTATATATAACCCTACATATCATACGTATAGTTTTCATATATATTTTTATTCATTTTTTATACCCTACACCTACACCTATCAACATTTTCGGTACAAGAGTATATTAAATGTATGCGGATTTATGCTACATCCAAAAGGTAGAATTATGTTTTCTTACCTCTGAATCTATCTTAAGTTATTTGTCTCTCTGTCCGTCCATCTTGTTGTCTTGTTCCCCTAAGGACTGCAAATTTTTGGACATATTTTGATGAAATTTTATACACTGACAAATGTTGAGCCCAAGGGAGAATGTTATTGCAAAATGATTCGAATCGAGTCAATTTTTTGACTATTTCCCCTGTAACGGCTTATTTTGAAAAGTCGCTATATGAATAATTGTAGGTCTGGTGTAGGGTGACAGTTAATGGTGTCGAGTCATGGCCCACTATACTAATTTTACTTGTCTTCATCATAATCTTTCCATTTTCTGTTATAACAATACCGGTTGAAAATTGAATAAACCGCTTCGCTGCCTTCATATATATTTATATCGTATAACGCAAACACTTTTTTCGTTTCGTTAGCTATATAGCTGAAAAAATATATATATGTATTTTGAATATTTTAAAAATAAGATGTTTTTTTTGTTTTGTTTTTTGTTGTTGTTGTTGTTATTTTATCATATATGCATGTATAGAATTTGAATTTTGAATAAAGATGAACAAAGAAGAAAAAAAATTAAACGAGAATGAGAATAAAAGGATATATGGGGGAGAGGAAGTATGATCTTGTACGGGAAGAAAGAAGAGGAGGATAAAATATATTATTCTCTCTTTATGTTGTATCAAGTTGAAAATTTATTTAATTATTACGGCGATTACGATCGATTTTAACCTTTAAGTTTATTTTCTGCTGCTGCAGCCTGCTGCTGTTCTGTGTCTCGTTTGCTTTTTGTCGTTAATCAGATATTGTCTACGGAATCGGCGTCATCATCCGAGCTAAATTCATCGCCAAACTCAATATCCTCATCCAAACCGTCCTCAACAAATGTAACGGTATCGTTAATGCGTACCGATTCAGGAAATTCACCATAAGTTTTCAAATTCCTGGCTTCATCGGGCGTATACTTCAATATGACATCGGCCTTTGAATCTTGATAATCACGTAAACCGACCAATATAATATCACCCTGATTAATCCAGACCTAAAAACAGAAAAAGAAATTTGAAGAGAAATTTTGATTTTTTATAATTCAAGACCATCATGGTACACCCATTTTTAGAAAATTGAAAATTAACTCATTCAAGGGTGTGAAGATAAATTCGAATTTAATTAGCAGATACGCTTACCATATCTGTGAATAAAACTCTGTTAATTCCTTCACAGAGATCTGTTAAATAATTAAAATTAAGATAAGATTAAGATCTATTAACAAAACTCTGTTAAGGCCTTCACA
>NW_023998455.1:1938067-2055202 GCF_014805625.2 Glossina fuscipes | reverse complement strand
CAAAACTCTATTAACACCTTCACAGAGCTCTGTTAAATAATTAAAATTAAGATATAGTCGGAAAATATTTTTGTGGACACTCAAACAAATTCCTATTCTGCATATGAGAACTATTTTTAAAAATTTTTTTAAATTTAGTATGTTAGCGAAAAATGCTTAAGGAAGGACACTCGATGTTAAGACTCTAGTGCGTTTAAACTAGAAAATGTCACCTATATTCACCTATATCAGGTGATTCTATATAAAAGTACATGCCGAGTGACCAAAAAACAGTTCAAACATTTCTTTCGGGAAATAATTTTAACGATCATTTTTGTACAGATACTACAGCATCACTCACCTTTCAACTTTTTGCAGATTTATCTGCTGCAGTTTATAAGTAATGAACAAAAATCAATTTTTTATTCCTTTTAAAAATTGAAGGGTTCTCAATTTACGTAGTACTGTAGGTACTAGATTTTGCTACACCATGTTGCACTAAATTTTACTCTCCAACAGTATGCAGTATTTTTCACTAAATTTATTGCAATATTTTGTGCTAAATTTTATTATGCTACTACTATACTACAGTATGTAGCATTTTGTATTAAATTTTAATATACTACAGTATATAGCATTTTGTACTAATTTTTACTACGCCTCAGTGTGTAGATAATATTGTACTTAATGTTACTACACTACACTGCAGTATATATTATACTATACTATATAGTATATATTGTACTAGTATATATGGTATTATACTAGAGTGTAGTATAGTGAATACTGCACAATGTAATAGCACAACAAATTTTTTTTAAATATCTTAAAAATTTCAGCTTATAGGTTTACCAAAAAAAGTATGACAGAAGGACGGACACACAGATAGATTGAATAATTTAATCCGATTGATATAATAATAATAATAATAATAATAGATGGATGTAAATACCAATTGTACTAAGCGTTGCACATATTCGTGTAAACTTAATATACTTTATATGACAGGTGGGGCATATAAATATAAACTGAGAGAGATAAAATTTATATCTTTTTCTTTGGATTCCAAAAATGTTAAAATGATAAAATAAATATTTATAGAATCGAATGAACGATAACAGTAATTAAATAACTGGCCCATTAGTCAGATATACTGTTATAACATTACGTAGTCACCCATGAGGGCGGGTGTAGCTATCGAAAGTGCAATATTTATTTGTTATGTGCATATGTCGAATTTGTGACGAATTTATGGGAAATCGAATTGCAATCATTAATTTAGCATTAATCATAATGCAATCTTGCCAATAACGTTTAATAAAGATAACGTAACGGGGGGAAGGCAACATTAGTATTTCACAAAGTAGCAACTAACAATAAAAAAAAAAAAAAAACAAGTAATAAAGTTATATTCGGCGGGGGGGGGCGAATCTCGCTATGTTTGTCGCATTTTACTTTTAAAATTCTTTTATTTGATACTCATATCGCTGGTATTATTAAAAATAAATTAATCGTGGCACCTACATTTATCTTTTCAGAATTAATCCATTTTTAGGCGGTCTTGATTGGCTTACGATAAACAAGAATTTAACCTCAAAAAAGTGAAAAAAATTAAATTTAAAATTACTTTTAACTTTTTGTGGACGCGGCCGATTGGTTCCACTTTTGGATCTAGAGAATAAAGTGTCTCGCAAAGTAAAGGTGGAAAATTTCAGCTCTCTAACTTTTATAATATTCGAGTAACGGGCGGACGTCTGGACGTCTCACTCGTTCTTTGGCAGAATCTGCATGGACTGATATTGTTTTTCAGTTGGTATCTGAAGGACTGTGACTTAGTTCCACTAGTTTATATATGCTATGGCGGAAGATTTTATTTTAGGGACTTTAAGGCGGCTTGGCTGTCGGAATAAATGCTTTCTTAAGCATTCAGAGGCATGAGCGGAAGTTGGATAGACTTCTGCTTAGAATCGGGCTTTCTGAAAACTCGAGCCACAAACCCAAGCCAAAGTTTTGCCATTGTTTGCCATTTTGAACCGACGGCGCGCCATTTGCTTGTTTCTATCAACTTATCCGTCCCAGCCCGATCTTTTCGTTATGCTCATCCTGAACCGAAGGGACGGATCGGGAGGAGTCATGTGTACTGAAAATAGCGGAGAGGTTAGGATAGTCCAGATTAAAGACAAATAGTTCCTGAGCGAGTTTTGCTATATAGTGCCGAATTTCTTTATATTAAAAACTCACGTTGTAATGATACCCAACTTTTTTTGCGCTGCTGCACTAAGTACTGGGCATAGTGTTCCCTAGAAATGTTTTCATTTGGTTGGAATTCAGCCTTATTGTTGTTGATGTTGTTGCCTCGCCTACTCTTTATCGTGGTTATTGTAGACTTTCGATATCGTAGCGCATCCACTGTTCATTACTAGTAAGAAGTTATCGACGCTATCTTTTGAATTAATCAGGAGAAGTTCCGCAAACTTTCCCCAACTTTAGGCGTAAAACCACGCCCAATAAAAGCTTCAAAAAACTATGTTGTGTTTGCTTTAGTGCTCTCAAATGAGTAGGTTGCAGTTATATTGTATACCCTAACAACATTCATTACAATCCCCCTTACTGAATTGGATCGAATTAATTTGTATTTAAAGGCAATATATATTTTTTCTATGGAATTTATTAATTACGTTAATCGAAAACAAATCACTTAACGTGGAGGTAAGTGTGCCTTTTATAGTCAAGTGGATTCGTATCGATGCGAGACGGTCAATAAACTTGTAATAATCTAATGATAACCGCTTTATCTACCTATTAAAACCCTTCTTGACCTTTCCTATTACTAATTAAAAAACAAAAAAAAAAAAAAAGGGAAATTATTTTTCGATTTTTCTTCGACATTAATATTTTCTGTCCTTCCATCTTAAGGCCCACGTGAAGGGACTTGATTGAATCAATAAATTAAAGCAATTATTTTCATCCGTTCTTAAATATCTCGTTGAGCTAGAGAAGCTCTTTCAAAATTACACCAAAGGGATTATAAATATATCTAACTTGATGGCTACGCAACGACCCGTAGACCTTGAGATATATGCTCCTTCTATTACATCAATCAATTCAGAAGCATTTTCTGAATCAATTCAAATTCATCTATCCCTCTGTTGGTTTTTGTTCTGGTATTTTTGATGAACTTTGGTACACTGAGGTGTTTTGACCCAAGGACAAACAATATTCAAAATAATTCAGATCGGACCACGTGCTCGACCACTTGCCATATATCGCCTTTTTTTGAAAAGTGGTTGGTCCGTGACTCGCTACACAGTCTAAATTCTACTCTCCAAGTTCTCTTATGTGGTGGGTATACGAGATTCGGCTCCTCCCGAATATAACTTTCTTACTTGTCAATAATTACGCTCAAATCTAAGATCGACTCGAGGTTTCGTAAATTATCATTTGATCGAATTTAATAAGTGAAGCTTGTTACATTTTAAAGGCGTAAACGCACCGTTCTTCGTGATCTCGTAAAGTTCCTACTTGCCTTGCCTACAACTACTTATAGAAATATGCTTAGTAATGCTTCCTAAGTCTCATGTGTCGTTCTGCAAAAAAAAAAACAAAAACCAAAAATAAAAAAATAACAATAACAGAGAGGAAAGCAACTTGGAGATAAGATGAACTCTCCGAGTATATAATCGATAAGGAATAAAAAAATCGTTATTACATATTATTAACGATTAAAGAGATAAAATTCACTATACAATGAACAGAGAGAGATAATTATATGAAGAAGAAAGAAACACACAGAGACAGAGAGAGAGAGAGAGATCGTATTCTCATTACTGTCTGTGCCATTTAAAGCAAGTCAAGGAATAGTTAGTTACCATTAAGCTGCAAAAGGAAAAACATTTTGATGAAAAATTTACTGAATTCAAAAAAAAAAAAAAAAAAAAAAAAAGATTTTGGGAAATTTAATAAAATTTTAAAAAAGAAGAAAAGCAAAAACATGGCTGTTGTTACAACTGAAACACAAACAAGTATGCAAGTAGCGCGTAAACGATCTATTTGTGATTGCTTTCACAATTGTAGATCTTCAGTGCCTAGAAAACAATCATTGTGTTATCAAAAATTTTTAGCTAAACGTGAAGCAAAACCTCATACAGCACCGTATGTAGTATCCATACAACTAATGACTGTTGATCAAGGTTTAGTGCACTATTGTGCTGGGACTATAATCAATGAAAATTGGATTGTTACCGCCGCCCATTGCCTAAGTAATCCCATGATTGTCGTCAATTCTGTGATAATGGCCGGCTGTCACGATATACATGCCCGTCATGAGAGCGGAAATATACAATTACGTCAAATCGATTATTATACCATACATGAACTGTTTTTGGGTGGCATTAATCCATACGATATTGCGTTAATTCATACCGAAAAACCATTTAAATTTGACAAATATGTGCAGCCTGCTCGTCTACCGGAAAGCGATTCGATACCGATCGGTTATGGTAGACTATATGGTTGGGGTAATATGTCTATGACTAGGCAACCGCAATATCCGCATAAATTGCAAAAGGCCGATATGCCCATTTTGGATTATCAATTAAGTGAAGAAATTTTGAATGCCTCTGGTATGCAATTGCATGAAACCAATTTATGTACGGGTCCTTTAACGGGAGGCGTAAGCATTTGTACAGCAGATTCGGGTGGACCACTAATGCAAATGGATCACACAATTGTTGGCATCGTTTCATGGGGTAAAAGACCGTGCGGTCAAAAAAATTCACCCTCAGTTTTTGTACGAGTATCCGCCTTCAGTGATTGGATTTTAAATATCATTAAAAAACATCGGAAAGCATGAAAGAACAGCAAAGAGAAAAAAAATTAATAAAATCAGGTTATAAGAAGAACTCGAATTGTAATGATTTTTCCATTTCATTTATATCAAGTAGTATTCAATCTCATATTTATAAATACACATATGTACACGTGTATCAAAAATCAAATCTCAAGAGATTTTCTATATTAAGTCATATATTTATAGAAATTACTTAAAAGTAAAGAATAAATAAAAATAATAAAAAAAAAAAAACTATTGTAATTTTACTTTAAATCCTAATAATAATAAAATGAAATTCTTAAAATATTATTCATATTTAACTTGAAACAATCTGAAGAGGTTGTAAGCTATCAGATAAGTGGGGGTAAAGTCAACCCAAACAACGATTGTAAATCTTATATCAAACAAGAAAAGTATGGGATTTTTTTTAGTTTGGATTTCTTGGACACCCGTGTATCTAAAACGATGATCGTGATATTTAAAACTACTTGTATAGTGCTATCTCCAATATTCAAATGGAAAAGCCCAGCTTTTTTTTTTTTAAATGCACTTATTAAAGAAGGACTAGGCCCGTTTTATTTATAATGTCAATGAAATTTATAAATACTATCTTGCTTTAAACTTATTTCAATAGCCATCTCTTCTAATCTTCATTTCGTTCTCCTTAAGAGACTCTTATTGGATAGAACTATTTATTAATTTCAAGTAGTGAAAACACTTTAGTGGGACGCATTCCATCCAATGCTCTGCACCTCTTCGTTTAATACAATTTTTCATAAAACAAGAGTAGGACTTTATATGGAAAGTGGTCGAATGGGCGGCCGAATTCCAATCAATTTTCATTAACATTCGCCAATGGAGCAAAATATGTCGATGGATCAAGCTTCCAAAAGAGAACAGGCAGACAAGCATTTTATTAAAGAAAAAAAGCTATAATGAGCCACTACATCATCTTACAGTTATTACTTCTTACAATAGGGCTCTATGGGGGGAGTGATTGAAAAAGAATCATTTTCAGTAGCGTTCGTTCTCGGGCCAAAATATGTCGATAGACCAAATTTTATCGAAATATCTCAACAACTCCGATCTGTATGTCGAGTACAAGAACACAGACACACGGACACGAAATTGACCGATATAATAACAGGTGAATCGATCTCATGTCCGTCCGGGCGCTGCTTACACCTGAACAAACTCTGTGCGCATTTGCGTATCACAAATTGTGTAGGTTATAATCGAATCGCTGAATACGGTGGAGGGATGAATATTTCCATTTCATTAACTTTTAAATGATTATCACGTTCTTTGGCTTCTAATGGATTCAAATACCAGACGCACAGAGGATATCATCATGGAATCTTGTCGTTATAAACCTGCTCTCATTTTAAAATTTCATTTAAGCACGGTTTTAGAACTTCCACTTTATATGGCAATACCTACATAGCTGATTGGGTACAAATATATGTAAGTATATATAAATATATAAAAAGGTGCGCGCTCATCAATTGAAATCAACCCAAACACGCATTGCACGCAGATATGAGCATTTTATGGATGTTACAAAGGGATTGACGGGAAAATTATGTTCAGTTCACACGACCGTCTGGAAGAGGTGATAGAAGGAAAGCCATTGGGAATTATGATCATAATAAGTCCCGTTATATTTATTATAATCTTGCGAATTTGCCTTGAACTATTTTGAGCTATGACGTTAAATATATTTCATCGATTGAATAACGTCCGTCCTTACGTCGAAACCTTTTAACATACATAAATGTTCATTTAAATTCCATATGTTTTTTATATAAAAACTTTTATTTTAAAAAACGGCTAGAAAATTATTTTCAATAGGTAGCATTCTTCGGCCGAAACGGAACTACGGCAGCCGGCAGGTGACCCATAAAAATTTGTCAACGGACATCAGAAGAACAAGTAAAAGTACGACATGGCCCACCATTAAATACTTCACATCACCCTACACTTATCCATGCATCGTCTCTTCAAAACAATAGCTTCCGCTCTTTAATCAAAATACATCAGTCTACTAAACTTAATCAAAATATTTCACAAATACAGTCTGAAGACAAGAAAATAAGGCAGACAGATTAGTTTAGATCGATTGAGAAAGTGATACTTCGTTAAGATAAAAGTTGCGTCTATCTCTGCCTCTTACGAGTATTGCATACACCAGAAGTGGCGAAGAGTACCAAGACGAATACAGTACGAGTAAGAAATAGTTTTATATATCAACAGATTCAGGAGCTAATTTACTTATTTTGTTATCTATAACATCGTATAAATCATGATGAACAAGTAGAAGTGAAAATGCAAAACGTAATTATTATTAAACCTTATAAACCATTTTTTATTATCATATTGAAAAAGAAATATTTTCGTTTTGAGAGCTTTATGTAATACTTGAATACTTTTGAAATTAATTATTATTTTCCAGCTAAATATATAAACATGTGCGATGTCTGACGTCTTATAACAAAGGCATATGACTTGGATTTTTCAGAAGAGACAAAACATTTTTTTTTTTCCTTACACTTACAGATTAGATAAAGAATAGAAAAATGTAGTTAATATGTTTATAAACAATATTGGAAAAAAATGAAATAAATAGAAGGAAAAAGAAGAAAAAGTAGCTAAAGAACATGCGAACATAGATAAATAAGGAAATAACATTGAAAATTGTTTGTATTTGCAAAAAAAAAAAAAAAAAAAAATGTTTATGGAAAACTTGGAATTTTTTGAAAACTATTGACATTGACCTTTACTTTTCTATAGAGGAAAAATATCCACCGAAAGGCTTACAATGCTATTTGCCTGCTTGCGATCGCCTTGAGACTAACCTGTAACTAGGCGCACTCACATGTTTGCAAATTCTAGGTCTCGAAAAAAATGCACATGTAAGGCAAAAAAATAATGAAACTAAAAATGCTGATATTTTTTATATATATATACAAGTTTTTATCATATCACATGTACTATGAACGGCCTCAAAAGCCACTTGCTTACCTTCTTTCTAAGCTTCCCCCGTATATGACACAAACGTTTAACACCATCAAAGCACATCGCTTCCAGACGTCCATTGCCTAACATCTTAGTGACTTGGGCATATTCTTGCTGATCTTCTTTGAATATGAGTTCACGTTTCTCAAATTCATTTTCATTCTTTCCACGACGACGATTTTTACCACCTTTTCCTTTATTCTTAGGCATTTTGCTTTATATTTGATTTTGCAAATTAATTACACAGCAAGCACACTTCAAATCTATATCAAAAAATTTATCACAAAATTAATGAACGTATATTTTCCTTTTTATATATAATAACTTGAATTTTATTGCGACACATTCAAGAAAAAAAAAATGTAATAAATTATTTCACTTACGAAAATTGCTTTTCGATGAGCTTTATTTTTTCAATTTCTCGATAGGAAAGAAAGAAGAGATGATAATAAAACTGAATGCATAAGAGATTTGTCAATTGTCAAATATCGTATCAAAAAGTAAACGAGATGACAGCACTAACATTAATTCTTGATAACAATGATTGCCAACCTTTGCTTCGTGATCAACGATACAATTTTATTTAGCTAGAGATAGTTTTCATATTCAATGTCGTTAAAGACATAATTATTCTTATATATATATAGATTATAGAGTCGAAAATACGGGATACTTTTTTAAACTTAATTACAAAATTTGATGGGAATTGACCAATCGTATGGGGACTGACACAATGGGCGGTCATTAGGCATTAAGGACCGTTTATATTAAAGTTAAAATATACTCATCAAATTGTTTTATTAGAGAGTGATAAATGCTACCTTCCAAATTATGGATCAATCAATACACAAAAATATATCTAATATTTATGTCAATCAATCTTATTTATAACTAAGTAATAAACAGACTTGTTTACCTTTGTATTAATTTTCTTGTTGTTAAATTTTATAAATTCGCTGTTTATCTTTGCGATGATTTCTTCATATTTGATTGTAAAATCAACCGTGTTTTTATTTACAACTTCTTGTCAACAATATTGTACTGCGATAGATTTCATTCAGACAATATTAATTTGCTTTGTCCGTCGTTTTTGAGCAACGGTGAAAGCTGACAACTCGCTCTTAACCCTTTAATGAATTTTTCTTATTTGAAAAGGTGACATTTTTTGAAGGTTACTTATTGAGAAAAAATATTCTTCTTTATTGTTGAAAAATTATAATAAATAATTCTGCGAAGTGTTCCGTGAGTTTTTAATTGGAAAAAAACGATTACATTGCTTACTCGCAAATTGTATCAAGTTACAAAGAGGTGCCTATACGAGTTTTTCAGGGAAAATTATGCATTCTGAAGCAGAAATTCGCTAAAATCTTCTCAATTCTTTTGAGTCAATATGGCTAAATGCCGGGATAATGAGTATCGGCAAAGGTACCATTTAGCAAGGTAACGTTTTTTTATATATATATAAATTTTTTTTCTCATTTATAATATACGATGATACTAGAAAAAATAACACAGTCAGCCGTGGGCCGAAAAAGACGAGCCGATGTAGCCAGCGTTCTGAAAGACTGGAGACAAATTCTAAAAAAATTAAGACAACCCTCGAAAAGTGAGCAGGCGACTCTCAGGGAAAGTGAGCACATGGCAGAGGATTGGATGGCTAGCAAATAAGAATTAAATTTTCCAAATCTCTTCATGAATCCGCCAATCTTCAAGACGTTCTGATTGTTCTTGTAGTTGTAGTAGATCTAGAATTCACGATAATATGCATAGATTTTTACGTAAGAGTCGGAGCAACTCTCTTGTTCTTGCACTTGTTCACCACAACGTAAGCATCGCCCAATGTCTGATATAAGCCATAACAGCCCAAGATGGAAAAAGGCCCGATCAGGCACTTGTCACCGCGAAGTCGTCATCGTTCAATGTTTAACAGAAGTCATAAAAGCGAAACTCGGAGCAATTCTTCAACACGCACCCGTTCACCGTCGCCGTCGTTCAAAGTCTAACGAAAATCATAACGCAATTCGGAACAAGGCCCGATTACGGGCTTGTATGTATATATATGCATACATAAACTTTTAGCCGGAGCAGCACTTGGCTTTGCACTTGTCCCCGCATTTTTTTTTTTTTAGTAGTAGTAAGTTTCGCAACTTTCTTAGCTAGCGACAGATTTTCCACCGTTTTTGGGTACATCTTTGTCGTCAACACTTAATGCGGAATTTTCCTTTTTCGCTACTACTACTGCTACTACTACGAGTGTACAAAAATGTACACAAAAACGGTGGAAAATCCGTCGCTAGCTAAGAAAGTTGCGAAACCTAGAAGTAGCAGAGAAGGTTTTTTTCATTTTGCTAAGGTCTTCGTGGGCCGTTCTCAGACTTTGCTGCCTCCTTGGCGGTTGTAACTGCTATAAGACTTGCTAGCTTTAAACTTAAAAAAAAAATGTATAAAGAAAAATTTTTAATTTTTCTTATTTCATTTATTTTGCTTTTATTTCAATTTAATTTAATTATTTATTATGTATTATAGTAATAGTTTCTAATTTTTTAAATTATTTTTTCTAAAAACAGAAAATTCACCCTAGTTTCCACGTATATTTGGAAAGGCCGCCAATAAGAAAATTTCAATTTTAAATGATAGACTTGATTTTAGTTCAGTTAGAAAAGTAGTAAGAAACTTTAGGCTCCGTTCGCTGTATGTTTTAAACGATTGCCTATAGTATGAAAAACTTGCATTGAAAATGTTATGTGACAGTTAATTTTAATTAATGAATAAAATAATTATTTAAAAAAATATATATGATGTTAAATAAAATCATAAATTAACTAATTCAATAATAATGAAAGTATATGAATTGGGGAGATAGAAACAAAAGAATATTAATGCTTTAAAGAAAGTTAAGGTAAAAATTGCAGGCATTCTTATTGATATCTATCATTATTAATATATATATATAAGAAATTTTTGTGATCAATATTATGCAATTTCCAAGTTCCCCATATGTATATTTTTTATATATGCACCATTATACATTAAGTATAACTGAATGGTAAAAGTTTGTCAAAATTTACAACAATATCCATATACGATACGTGGCACTGCTATCGTGAATAGAAAATTAAAAAATCGTAATAAATATATATCGTAAAAACTGAAATATACCTAACTATGACAGGGATGTATGTACAAATGTGACAATTAACTACAGAGTTATCTGTTTTGTTTTATCAAACCAAAAACAATTTTGTTTACGAAAAATTACTTTTAAGCTCTGGCACGTTGTCATTGTGCTTAAAATAATCCTGCCTTTCCAAAAAAAAAGAAAGAAAAGAAAGGGTAAACATATTTAATTTTTTCAATTCAAAGATTAATACAGCATTATGGCCCCCAAGAAGGATGCAAAAAATAAGGCCAGTAAGAAAAATACTGATGGTGATGGTGGCGGTAGTAGTAATGGGAAAAAAACTACTAATGCCGGCTCGGCCATTAAAGTGAGACACATTCTTTGCGAAAAACAGGGGAAGGTCCTTGAAGCTTTAGAAAAATTGAAAGCTGGACAAAAATTTCCTGAAGTAGCTGCTGCTTATAGTGAGGATAAGGCTCGACAAGGTGGTGATTTAGGGTGGCAAATACGTGGTTCGATGGTTGGGCCATTTCAAGATGCTGCCTTTGCTTTACCGATATCGACTGTTAGCAATCCCGTATATACTGATCCGCCGATTAAAACTAAATTTGGTTATCATATTATTATGGTGGAAGGGAAAAAATAAATTTGAACTTATGTCCGCAAGTTTTTCCCCCTAAAAAAGAAAAAACTGCGTTAAATGCGTAAAATACTTAAAATTCTTAAGGATTACGAATTTTATATATTTATAGGTTGTAACTGAAATAATGATTCAATTACGGATGTTTCTCACAAATCCTGCATAATTTCACGAAAAAATTTGAAGTCTAGTGGGTTTGCAGACTCCAACAATTACGACGAGATGGTTTAGGGTTCAACGATATTTCAGGATGCATATCGCTACTAGGACTAGCTGAATACTTTCGCACTTCTTAACTAATATAGAAAAGTTATATGCCTGCAGGGGCTATTTATTTTTTAATCACCATCCGAAGTGGAAGACGGAACACGTTCTCCGATTAGGTTAAGTACATATACATAACATAGATATGGTTCGAACATGCTTGGAGGCCTGGACGCTAGCGGAACCCCTATTAAATTTTGACCACATCACATTCGGTGCAGCACATTCATTGGCTGACACAAACTCATCAAAATTCAACATAGAAAGCAATTCATGAAATAATGTACGGAACAAAATCGACGACAATTAATAAAAATAAATAAAATTGTGGAGAAAGAGCGTGCCTTAGAATGTGAGGAACAACAAGTGCTTGAGAATTGAGAATGCGATATACAAAAACGTCGTTGCGCTGAATCTGATGGTATAATGGTATAAGCACCTTCGAGGATACCATAAACGCAAATTATGAGAATTTCTTAGGTGGATTAGACAAGAAATCAAATTTGGATTTTGAATTTTTCAAACAACATCAACTTGACTTCTTAAAGCAGCGGAATATAGCAGAAAATCGGAGTGCTGAAGTGGAACGACATGCCAAACGGAATATGTCGATGTGCGCTGCTCTATTAGGCTCTTGCTTATATAAAAGACCCCCCTTTTGAAGGAAGGGAATTTTAATTCTTTTCTCTTTTGTGTATAAAGAAAAAATCGTCTGAATAACGTATCAGTTTTTTAACTAAACACAAAGCAAGCAAAAAAAATCCAATTCGATAGCGATAGAATCCTTCATACCAAAAAAAAAAACGCAAAAGAAGTAAAAGTACAAAATTCCCATTTTCTCTAATAATGGAGTGGACACAGGGGATTTCTTCGATTTTCAAAGTAAAAGTTTTTGTCGTAGAGGCATGTGCATGTGTTTTAGGCACGTCCTTTGAAAAGTTTTGGTCAGTTTCAAATTCTTTGGCAAATTTTTAAGGCGATATCTTTATTTTCGCTAACTGGAGACCGTTTACCAAAGATGCTACAAAGCTGCGCAAACAGATAGATGGACAGAGAAACAGGCGAAAGTGTTTAGATGCATTTCAAATTGGCCAAGAATTTATACACTATGGGATTTGTTAAGCTTTTTTCTGCGCCTTACAAAGGCATTGAAAACAAATAAAATTTTGATATACCATAGCATTGGATAGGCATGGTCAATTTTTTCCATATACGTACAGATACTGCAGCTTCGCCCATAAAATGCTTGTTTAAATTTTCGTGCATTTATTGCGCGTGCATATATGCTTTAGTTTATAAGTAATGACCAAAAAACCAATTTTTCATTCCCTTTCAAAAATGGGTGTGTTCTCAGTTTACGCGATGTTGTGGGCGTGTCGTTCGATTGATTTGACTCATTTTCAATACCAAACTGCAAGAGTTCTCAATGTTTCTGTCAATTATGTAGTCGATGAGTTCATTTTTGCGGACATGAGAATGTTTACAACAGACATTACACAGACGGACAGCCGGCTAGAAGGATATGCTTAACTCGATTTAAAATTTGTTGCTGATCAAGAATATATATACTTTGTGGGGTCTCTGACGCTTTCTCCTGGGCGTTGCAAACGTTTTGACAAAATGCATATACTCATCCTTCTCTTTCGATGAGAGGTATAAAAAGGAAGCGCAATAGGCTTCTCTCGCTGTCGATATTATTAATAAGTGGTAATCTGGTCATCTTTATTATCACTATAAGTAAAAGATCTGTTAAAAAACAGGTCTCTTCATAAACAGTCGTTATAAAAAGTAGAAAACTTTCTAAACATTTAAATGCTTGTTTCTATCGCACCTTTTAAAAAAATTCGGCTTTGGCCGCTCGTACGTAATCATTTTTAACTTGCTATTTTAATTTGGTTTTCCTTCAGCATCTATGAGAAAAGTATTTTTTTTCGTGGTCGCCACTAATCACTAGTCCGAAATAGGTAAGAGTTAACTTTTGTTTCTTTTAACGTATGGATACTAATTACTGTTATTCTTATTAGTATTCAATTTTGTTGACTTATGGTAAAGGACGTGTTAGTGTCACAATTAATTTATATTATTGATGATACCATTTGTTTTCATTGTCGTCCTTTCTTTCTGACCATAAGAATCAATTGAGAAAATCAAATCGCGTATTAAAAGCGGTGACTATCTAAAATTATTCTAAATAAAATGTAATTACATATGCATACAGCAGTGGAAAATTAATCCAATCCTAGCTTAAATATCTTCTCTTCGGTTGTTTTTAAATGTCAAATGTTTAACGATTCTATTGTACACTTTTGCTATTATTGGACAAAATGAAGGCAATAAATAATCTCATTTGCATTTACATTTGCAATAATTGGTTCTGGTAACATTGCATTTTTATACGTTGCGGCTTTGGTGTTGTTGCATTTTCGCACATGTTATAGAATAATCTTCAATCTTGTGATTTCTTATTGTAAATCGTTTGTTTTTTAAACAATTCTTCAATAAAAAAATTTGAACATTTCGCTAAGGTTGGATTGCATATTAAGAAACTGAATTATCTCTTAAAATTTTATAATCATTGCTTTTGCTTGTTAGCCGCAGTATGTCAGGAGAATTGTTGTTGCAATTTCAGCATTTGGGTATGAGTGAGCAGAAAGCGAAGGAAACCCTTAAGAATGCAAACGTTACTAAGAATTTACAATTGGCTTTGGCGGAAATCAACGGTAGGGATTTACCTGAAGGCGCTGGCATGCTATTGTATCATATGGCGACTAAAATTAAGCCACAAATTGCGGGTCAATTACCTTTGATAACGCGCTACATTGCGAGCGGTAAATTAAATAGTGCTATGAAAGTTGATGCAAGTTTGGAATATTTACTAAAGCTGGGCCAGAAAATAGACATCAATGTTGATATAGAACAATTTGAATCTGAATGCGGTGTGAATGTAATCATTACACCGGAAGAAATTGAGAAACTGGTTCAAAAACTTATACAAAAGCATACAAAAGCATTATTAGAGCAGCGTTATCATTTCAATTCATCGAAAATAATGCAAGAAGTCAGGGAACATTTGAAATGGGCAGACGGTAAAAGTGTTAAGGCAGCTATAGATGTGGAGATTTTTGATTTACTTGGCCCGAAGACTGAGGATGATTTGAAACCTGCCACTAAAATCGATAAGAAAAAAGAGAAATCAAAATCAAACGATAATGTGGATAATAATAAATCGATGAAAAAGGAAAATGATACGGAAAATCATGATGGAGCTCATACTATAGGGGAACTAATGAAAACTAAGGTACATTTCCATGCACCGGGTGAAAACTATAAGACCGATGGTTATGTGGTTACGAATCATACTGAAAATTTACTAAAGCAGCATTTACGTGTAACAGGTGGTCGAGTTCAAACTCGTTTCCCACCGGAACCTAATGGTATTCTTCATATTGGTCATGCTAAAGCTATAAATATCAATTTCGGTTACGCCGCTGCTCACGGCGGCATTTGTTATCTGCGTTACGATGACACAAATCCTGAAAAGGAAGAAGAAAAGTTTTTTACAGGCATACATGATATGGTTGAATGGTTGGGCTATAAACCATATAAGATAACGCACTCTTCCGATTATTTTCAGCAATTGTATGAATGGGCTGTTATTTTAATACGCAAAGGCTTGGCTTATGTTTGTCATCAAAATGCTGAAGAAATGAAGGGATTTAATCCCAAACCGAGTGAGTGGCGAGATCGTCCCATAGAAGAATCTTTGCAACTGTTTGAGGATATGAAAAATGCGAAAATTGACGAAGGAGTCGCGACCTTGCGTTTGAAAATAACCTTAGAAGAAGGTAAAGTAGATCCTGTAGCGTACCGAATTAAATTCATACCACATCATCGCACAGGAGATAAATGGTGCATATATCCAACATATGATTACACTCATTGCTTGTGCGACTCTTTAGAGAATATAACCCATTCATTGTGTACCAAAGAATTTCAATCTCGTCGTTCCTCTTATTACTGGTTGTGTAATGCTTTAGATATTTATTGCCCTGTCCAATGGGAATACGGACGTCTAAATATGAATTATGCGTTGGTGTCGAAACGGAAAATTGCGAAATTAATTCAGGAACGTATTGTTGAAGATTGGGATGATCCGAGATTATTTACGTTGACAGCTTTAAAGAGAAGAGGTTTCCCGCCCGAGGCTATTAACAATTTCTGTGCTCAGATGGGTGTAACCGGTGCGCAAATATCAGTGGATCCTTCCATGTTAGAGGCGGCTGTAAGAGACGTTCTAAACGTAACAGCACCTAGACGTTTAGTAGTTTTGCAGCCCTTAAAAGTTATTATAGCTAATTTCCCTTACGATTCGATGCAAGAGGTGATGGTACCCGATTTCCCCCAAAACTTAGAGCTAGGCTGCCATCGTATGATCTTGGACCGAGTGATATATATAGAGCAAAGTGATTTTCAGGAAAACCCCGAGAAAGGGTATAGGCGTTTGGCACTCGGTCAATCAGTTGGGTTGCGACACGCCGGGTTAGTTATAAAAGTAAAAGAAGTACTAAAGGATATATCTACGGGTGAAATAAAGGAATTGTTATGCGATTGCGAGTTAAGTGAGAAAGCTGAAAAACCTAAAGCCTTTATTCAATGGGTATCGCAACCTATTACCATCGAAGTTCGTCTATATGAATTACTGTTTCAGCATAAGAATCCTGAAGATCTAAATGAAGTGCCAGGAGGTTTCCTTACGGACATCAATCCGAACTCGAAGATGGTTTTGAAATCATACGCTGACCGTTCCTTAAGTACTGTTAAGGTGTACGATAAATATCAATTTGAACGTATAGGATTCTTCTCGGTTGATCCCGATACAACGTGTGAGAAGCTGGTCTTCAATCGTACGGTAGTCTTGAAAGAAGATACCGGAAAAAAATGAGGAATAGTCCGATTTAATAGAAATTATTTTTCTAACATTGAGAAGCTTTACTTGAAATAAAAACAGTTTTTATAATAATTAATACTACTCTGAACAAATAGTCCCGTTACCTCCGCCACCGCCACCGCTTAATATGGCGGAATTTATCATTATCGTATGAAGGTTCAAGGCATTTAATTGACCCATCACTAAGATTTCATCCATAGCTTTTTTAGCATACAGTTTTTGCTCGGACGATAGCTTTCGATAACCACAAGCCCATGCCCGTGCATAAATATCCGCTTCGTCATTATCTATGCAATCGCTTTGATTAGGGTTTACCCTATTCTCATGATAAATAACAGGCTGAGGTGATAAGGAGAGACGTTGAAATTTCGGCTGCTTTCCCAGTTGATTGCTATCTGATGAAAATAATTCCAACGATCGTTTTGTGCCTGAGTTGCGAATCTCTTCCTGTGCGATTTGCAATGACTTTTCATTATTTTCCTCTTCATTTGTCTCGCAAGTATGATCTTTATCCTGCTTTATGCCGGGTGAAGTTTTTCGATATCTGCTTTGACTTTTTCGGATTATACTGTTGAATGCCGAAGGTAAGGAGACAGCTTGATTTCTTTTATTCTGCTCTTCAAATGCTAAATGCGGAGATGTCCGAGTCATAGTGTCAGCCAACTAAATACAAATACAAAAAGGAAAAATGAACAAAAAAATTCATTTTGTCGTACTTTCTTATATTTCTTTTACCCATGGTTGCTTTTGATCCTGATCAAAATTTCGCAATTTTTCGGCAGTTTTATTTAAAGGTAATTTCCTACATATACGACGTCCTAAAGATCTCTTGATACGATCATCATCTTGCATACGAGATTCATTATCGTCATCATTGGTTCGAGGACTATCTAAGGTTTCAATTTCGCATTTCATTGGATATCCTACTGTCTATAAAAAAATTAAAAAAAAAAATTTGTCATTAATGCATGCGAAAATGGGATAGAATGGAATACTCACCAATTTAGTATCATCGTCGTAGGCTGCTATATTGGTTTCATCAAAGCGAAAAGAAATTTTTTCCAAATATTTCTCCTGTTCCAATAGAAAGGACAGCTGTTCAAAATACCATAACGTAGGATTATATTCATCAATACCATTTGTACGCGATTGTTTAATTTTTCTCACTTCACGATTAAAATTTGAACGAAAAGTATTTATTTTACGTTTAACGGCATCATGATTGGCATCGGGTTCAATATCTTTCAATTTTTCAACCATCTTATCCCAACTTTCATTTCGTTTCTCGCGATTGCTATAATCTTCATGTTTACTATTCCATAAGCATGGTAAATTTTCATAAAGATTAATAAATTCTGTCCAGAATTTTTTATTAGCCGTAATTGCCATAATTGGGGAATAATAATAATGCAACCGTTGCCTTCAATTCAGTTTTTATAATCGCAAAAGATTGGATCAGGCCGAACGTAAGTGAATCATGCGAAGCATCATTCATGCTACCAGTCAGCGCAAATTTCAATGTTGCCAGATTGTTTAACTTCAAGAATTAATTATTTTCAAATTGGTGAGTGAATGATAATTAAACCCGTTATACCCTTCACCGCAAGATGAGGGGCATATTCATTTCTTTGTCACAATGTTTGCAACGCCCAAAAGGAAGCCTCAAAGACCCCACAAAGTGTATATATTCTTGATCAGCATCAAATTTTGAATCGATTTAAGCATGGCCCGCCCGTGCGTATGGCTGTTTGGCCCTATGTTGCAAACATCCCTCTGGCCGCAAAAAAAAGTTGCCAGCAGAAAAATTGAAAATTATTGCATGCAGGTTATTATTGAAAAATGATCCAAGTCGGTCAAAGGACACGCCTACAGTATGACGTAAACTGAGAACATCAAAGGAATCAAAAGTTGGTTTTTTGCTTATTATTCATAAACTATAGCAAATAAATGTACAACAATTTGAACGCATATTCTAAGGGCGATGTTGTAGCATCCGTGCATAGAAATGGGAAAATTTGACCACACCTACTCAACATTACAGTGTATCAAAATTTAATCGTTTTTTTCAATACCTTTATGACGTGCAGAAAAAAGCTTCAAATGTACAAATTCTTGGCCAATTTCAAATTTGAAATGTACGTAAACACCTGCGCCTTTTCGTCCGTCCGTCTGTCCTTTACGCAACTTTATAGTATTAGCCGTAAACATTCTCCCGTTAATGAAAATGACGATATCGTTTACAAATTGGCAAAAGAATTTGGAATTGATCTAAACTTTTCAAAGGACATGCCTATAACGCCCACAACCTTAAGCGACAAAAACGTTAATTTTGAAATTAGAAGAAATCTAATGCGCCCATATTACAGAGCATGAGAATTTTGTTCTTTTACTTCTTTTCTGTTTTTTGGGTAAACGGTGATGGGTATAAAAGATTCGGCTCCGACCGAATTTATTTTTCTTACTTACTATTATTATTATTAATTTCTAAGCTAGAGAAATAAATTCTAAGACAAAAGTAATTTTTTTTATTACAGGATATCGCAATAGGATAGTGAAATAGAACATCGGGCAAATGGACTTCATGTCCATGGTTTTCCTGACTCATAAGCACTCTTTCGTCAATACAAGAAAATAAGCAAATAGGTCTTGTCATCATGTAAATTGCAACAAATGTACAAGAAATTGAACGTATATTCCATGGCCAATGCTGCAGTACCTCATCTTTGTTTAATGTTAATCATTTTAAAATTTGTCCACGTTACGATGGATGTCTATATGTGAATCAATACGAAATAATTAGCAATAAATTGAGAAAACTATATTCAATCGGGACCGAATCTTTTACATGCATCGCCTTGATCCTAAAAAAAATGGAAAAAAACTAAATTTTCATACTTTACGATAACTTTACGAGAGGGCGTGGCTGATCTTTTTCTACTTCCAGAACAAAAGTGGAAATTTATATTATGCCTGTGCTGTACTTTATGAGCAAGAAGCGAAAAGCCACATACAATACTGCATATATTTTTGAGAAAATATCAAAGTCAAATTGGCGGGCAACGCACACAGACAGATAGTGGAGACAGATAGAGTGGCTGATGGCATATAAAAAAGAAACGAAATCCTATGATAAATGTTTACAGCAACATTTTACCCTTTCCTAATAGTTATGTACATGTAAATGTATAATAGGCTACACGCTAGCGTATTTCAAATTAATTTGAAATATCGTTCGCGTTCAACAATGTGTACGAATAACCGTCCGCGGGCAACAATGTATATGAAAGATCGTCCGCGCTCAACAATGTGTATGAAATATCGTTCGCGCTCAACAATATACATGAAAAACTAGAAGAGTCAATACAAATAATGAGCGAACTTCGAATTTTGTTGCTTTAGAGGAGAAGTAAATGAGCGAACTTCGAATTTTTTTACTTAACAGGAGAAGTAAATGAGCGAACTTCGAATTTTGTTACTTTAGAGCGTAGGTGAAAGAGTTTTCTAGCTAATATAGTATGTTTTCTATTTAACCCTTTTAGTTTATTTAGTGTATCTTTGGACAAGGTAATGATGAGGTTGTCGTATGAAGGCTCACATCGCTCAATATAAAATTGTTGAAAGCCGTCGTCAAAATATTGGTTAACTGTTATCAGTTGATTGTGATACGTCAGAAAGGCGCATTTGTCGTCGACAAAACCTTTCCTAATAGGTATGCAATATGGCGCCGATACATATTCGGATATATTGCGAATTTTATGAAAATTAAAAAATCTTTTGCTTCTGTTTTTCTTCTTTAACAGTATAAAAATGGTTAAGCCATTTAGCCTGAGTGGCCGAGTAGGCAAGAGTTTCGATTAGCAACTCTATGGTCGTGGGTTCAAAACTCAAGTGCGTTAGAGTTTTTAATAAAGCCGAAAGCCTTAGATGCTAGTGCATCATAGGGCGACTTTAAGGCTTTGCTGAAAATGGACAGTTCTGTTAAGGAATTATTTTGCTTATTGCAAAGGGTGGCTTACGGGTGTTTGTGGCTGCATCAAAAATTCAGGCGCGTTAATTGCATTGCTAGTATTATTCGCGTAACTACCATTATTACCTCCACCATCCACGACCGACCGCTAGCACCGCTGTTGTTACTTGTTGAATTTTGACAAGTGGACTGACTTATACAGTTGCAGCAAGTTGCGTGCTTTGTGTTCAGCCCTTTAGCAACATTGCTGCAACAAAATAACCAGCAAGAGGTCAAGTCACTTGATCGAGAGATCACTTTTGACAAGCAAGAGAGAAAAGAAAATAAAATTAAATGAGCATCTCCTTGTATTTGTTTGAATCGATCCTTTTGATATCAATTATTATCGATCGGAGCTGCTCATATTCGAATCTACAGTTAGCCATTGGAATAGACCGCATTAAGAGTTTTACCCGTCTACCTAACTGGCTACTTTTTCCGGCCTGTAGTTTATTTACTACGTGCATAATGAACGTGGAAAGACGGACATACTTAAATTTATTCAGAATTTTATGCTGTTCTATAATATATATGCGATTTAGCGGATCTAAGAAATTTTGCAAATGTTTTGATAAACTGCATATATCAGCGACCTTGTCCATTTTATGTAAAGAATTTTGTAATTTAGCTCAAGTGGTTTTTCGATTTAAATGCATTTGGGGTTTAATAAATTTGCATGTAAGCAAGCATATGTGCATGCATTTAATATTAAATAAATCTCCATTAATTTAAATAAATTTTAAGTGCTGCGCATTTAAGTAAGTTTCTGATTATTGCGTTTTCAAGTTATTTTAAATGAAAATTTTGTCATGTTTTAAAGCAGGTATATATATATATATATATATATATATGTATACCCTGCATCACTTGCGTAAAGGTACATCAAGTTTATGCGAATGTTTGTAACAAGCAGAACGACTTTATCAATTTATCAATTATTGTCATTGATTCAGACATTCGGTTTATGACTCGGCTTAGGTCTGTCCGTCCGTCCGTCTTTGTGTCTTTATTGTTTCGTGTCAAACTTACTCATTGCATTTTCAATAAATTTTCAAGAAATTTGACACGAAGGGACGCCACCGAAAATGAATTCAATTAGACCACCTATACATCCTTACTATCCTTATGAAGCCCTATTTTCAAAGAGGCCTTGCATTAAAGAGCTTTGTATTTTTAATATCCCTCCACAAATGTTACTATTTTGGCGTACTAAATAGGGAAGGGACCAATAGTTGAAATCTCTCTCATATAAACCTTTTTATAAAAAATAAGTTCAATAGAAATCGGTCAACGAAAACGGTCTTGCAGATGAATTTAATGCACAACGTTTGCAATGCGTAGATCTCTATAGGCAGCCCTTCTCACCTAAGGGTTCTCATAGAAAGTAAGCCTTGGTATGACAATGTGGGATAAAAATAGTCGAAGAGTAATATTAGTCGAAATTGTTTACCTAACATTTTTACTTCTTTTCTGGTAAGGAATTTATTTTTAAAAAAAGATTAATAAATGCCTATGCCCGGGTTGATGCACTTAATAAACTTGCAGACAGTGAAGGTGAGACCTGTTGGCATAAACAGGAAGCCACAGTGTTTAGTGTGAAGATTTAATCTTCTTAATAGTTAAATGGTTGTGAAAGAGAGTTTAACTACATTTTCAATATTAAGGTCAGATAATGATTTGTTTATTTAATGTATCATAAAATTCACATTAAGGTTAAAAAGGTTTAGTGTTTGTATACATTTGTTTAAATCTTCTCCATTTTTAATTATTTGCTAAAATAGTTTCAGATAAGAAAGAGAAGTCTTCATTTCAACTTAATCTTAACTGAAGAAAGTGATTTTATTTATGTGTTATATCATGCAATTAGGATGGAGAATAAAGAAGCAGGGAAAAGAGGTTAGTGTTTGTATCGATTTACTTGGTATAAATTTCTGTAAGGCATTTGCCTATTTAAGGACCGGAAAGCGATTTTTTTCACGTAGTAAACTACGCGGTTCATATTAACGTTTAAAAATTGAGGAAAAGCTGCTAGTGTTTGACTTGAGATTTGATTCGATCTTCTTAGTGCAAATTTATGTGTGAAGGTAGAATGTTGCTTTATCCTAATGTTAAGGTACGAAAATGAGCTTTGTATATGAAATATATCCTGTGATCTACGTAGTAAGCTATTAACGTAAAAAAATGGAGGAAAAGGCATTGGTGTTTCAATAGATTTAAATCAATCTTTTTAGTGTAAATTAATGGAGAAATGTAGAACGTGGCTTTATTCTAATTTTAAGTTTAGAAAATGAGTTGTGTGTGAAAAATCGTCTGCCACGTTATTTATATTTAAGATAAAGAACAAAGGAAAAGAATATCTTTTCAAAGGCAGAGCAAATTCGAAGAAAGTAAATGATCTATACTTGACACCAAAGATTGCGAGCAGTATGTGAACATGGTGGTTAACGGGCCAGTAGATTTGTTTATATCCTAAATCGATTTGCTCAATAAAAATACCTACCGCGCACCTATTACGGGTGAAGTGTTCATTCTGTCGATGCAAGAAAGCATGAAATTTGTCGTAGAAAAATCTTCTTTGAGCAGGTTGTCCGCAATGCGTTCGTGGATGAACTTCATATATATAAGTGCTTTAACATTATTTGGAGCCATCCCTTGTTACATTTGATATTTGAAAAATTTTTTATATCAGCCTACTTTGGCGCACTGTTTACATGTACATGTATAGATAAGTTGGTCTAAGAATTCTCTATCTTTTCATTCAAGTATCATTCACTTGTGATTGACTAATTTTACCGTAAGTACTAATAGGCTCAACAATTTTTAGAGTAACGATTAAGGTTTTATATGTAAGCGGCTACCTACCTATGGTTATTACGGTTATGTACACTATGTACACTACATTATATATGAGGAATTGCGCTGTTGTCGTTCATATCTCGTTGAATTTCTTTTTCGCAATATTAATTTAATTTTTGCAAATTGTTACGACATACCAGCGACAGTTTAAGTTCCATTTTAATTATAGTTTTATGTGTATTAGGTTTTTTTATTTTTTTATTTTTTATTTTTTTTTTTTTTTTGTTATAGTCGTAATATTTTGTTTTATTTTTCTTTTATTCGCACATATTTGTTTTTGTTTCTCGTATTTTTTTTTTGCTTTTTTTTCTATTTCTTTTGCTTGTGCACAGATAAGATTAAATTTCATTTCGAATGTTGGTGATGATGATGATGATGATGATGATGATGATGATGATTACGATGACAATAATTAAGATGACTTTTTTTCACAATAATAGCGTACAAACACACGTACACGTATTGCCGTTTTGTAGTTACAACAGTTGAAAGAGTTGCCCCGTTACTACTGTAAGCCAGTGATTACCAAATGTTAGCCCATGGATCTGGAAGGTATGCAGAGCATTGTCTAGTTCTTCCTTTCAATATATGGAGTCAAATGATTGCTTTTAACGGGCAACTATAATTACGATTTCTTGAATATGTTCAACGAATGTTTTTGATTTTAACTTTGACGAAAGGGGATAAAAGGTTAATGACGTTTGTTATTGGGAGTATAAAATTAGTTTGGCCGCTTTCTTTTCCTTTTTAACGAACTATCTTCCGACCAAAATTTTTCCGCTTTTCTCACCGAGGGGCTTAATGAGGATCAAAATGGACTTTCATTTATCGGCTTAATACGAACAAGAAGGGATAGAGCATTACATTATCGAGTGTTCAAGCGTTTAATAATCTTTGGTCTTATGACAGCAGCATTCAAGCCTGAGTCTATCGAGTTCTAGTTCTCATTACAAGGCCTTACAAAATCTTCGGATAGAATCATTGTTACCATAGTTTTCTTCGCGTAGCGATTCGAGAATGTCTTGCCAACAGTCGCCGAACATTTACGTCTATTTTAGATAGTAAGTACTTAGTGTTAGATGTAAGCTTATGAACGAAAGATATATTTAGCATTATTTGTCTGCTTTCCAGAGCGACTGGGTTTATTAATGCTAAACGATTTTTGTGTGGTGGAAGATGGATGTTGGCATTCCCGAGCAAGCCACAAGCCACAAGCCAGAAAAGCAGTACAAACTCAATTTGTTTACAGTAGAGATCGTATTGTGGGTCCCTATGGAAGGATATTTTAAAATAGATCTGATCAACGATATATTCAGCAAATTCTAAGAGAACGTATATTGTGCAGTAAGGTATAGAATAAAACTCTTCTTTTTCTCATCATTTGGAAATACTTTTTCTACGCGGTGCGTACCACAAAGTGTACACAATACAATTTTAAGGAGTTTTGAATAGGTGTAATTTGGTGAAAAAATTTGGAGGATGGCGCTGCTAAATTTTTACGAATTATGAAGGATGAGACGCGTTACGATACTTTAATTGGAAATAATCACTATGTTGAGCCTTTAAACCGTTACACCGTTGAAACCGACATTAAAACTGAATATGTTTACGATTGGTCATGGCTAGGCGTAGTGCACTATAGTTTGTTCCAATCAAATGAAATTTCTTACTAAAGGGTGCTACTGCACTGTCCTTTTTTCCACATTTCTTACCTTCTTCCTTATTTTATTACACACGTGTAGCGGATGTGCCCGGAATGGTAAAGAAAAAAATACATGGGAAACACAAAAAAATGCTTCAGTTACACACAAGCTTACTTCTGAGTTCGAAATTATTCATTATCTCATTATTTTTTTTGGCATCTTCACGGATTTTTTAACATCTATCGCTAATTTATTAGTTACTTACTTGATGTCAATTAATTTAATTTCGAACGTAATTCAGCTGCTACTCTTTATCACACTCTACGATACAAGGCACTATGCTGGTGGTATGCTGTGCATAATATAGGGTTAAATAATTTTTACGATAATGTACTAAGTGCGGAACTAGAACAAGAGAGGACTTTAGTTTAGGACAAAATTCGCTTCCGTGAATTTTGCTTTTGGTGTCGTGTTTAACTATTGTAAAAATTCACTTGAGCAAGATAGATTTTTATCCCTAGATACTGATAAAATTCACGTTAATAGGGCACTTTGGTCCCTCACACATATAGAAAATACTCACATTAAGATTTCGATAAGTTTGGCAATCGCTGCTTTTAACCTTTCGCTTACCATTTAAGTATTCTGCGTTTTATTTGTGTAAGTTTATGTTTGTAAGTATGTGTGAAAGTATGTAAATTTATATCACTTTTGTTTAAAGTGTATAATAAATTTTATTAACGTAACATTAGTTGATGTATGTAATTAGTTTTGTCTTCCATTACCATTCGAATTGATTAGCAAAACATTTGCATAAGTATGTGTGTAGAGATTTTTGCCTTCTATTTCCAAAAGCTATTGTTTTTTTTTTTTTTTTTTTTATGAATAAAAAACATGGTCAATTAACTAACTAATTAACTATAAAATTATTGTTGCATATATAAATAAACATACATACACACATATATATATATACGCATACATATCGTATCAGCCAAAGGCATAGACACATAGATTGACACTTACAAATGTTTAACTTGTAAGATAAACATTTCGTTTCTGTTTTTATGCAGTTTTCGTTTTAATTCAATATCAATCAATATTTCTATTAATTATAACAGACAGCAATCAATTGCTGATTACGTTTAATACATTTACTAATAAAACTGACAGTTGACATACATGAAGAATGAATGTAATGCGTATTGAGTGCATATGCATTAATGTTCTTCACTTCAGACCCATTTATGCCATCTATACGCAAATATTTGAAATTCCAAAGTTTTGCCATAACCAATGATGTGATTACTTTAAGAAAAAGAAAATTTTCTCAAACTATTACGGAAAGTAAAGAATCTTTTACATTTTCAATATTTTTATACTCTACACCACGAAAGGTAACATAAGGATTTAGCGGTTGTGCGCAAAACCCAGATATCAATTGATTCAAACTCATCTCCTGAAGCTTGTCTGTCCGTCTGTCCGTATGTCCGCTTTGTAATAATTTCAAATATTTTGCCGAAATTTGGTACACCGATGTTTTCCGGCCCAAGAACGATTGCTATTGAAAATGGTTCACTGCTTTCCATATAACACCCATTTTCAAAAGTGATTGCATGAATATCTCCGGGGTGGTGTAGTATTTTTGTCCACTTTGCATTTTAATGTACGTAGAGAAACAAACCCGATGAACTCAATTTTCAAGCACATTGTTCACAAAATCGAATCCAATTGTATTTATAGCCCGTTTATTCGTACTCGAATCCAATTTTTTTTTTGCTTTTGATTAAAGACTTCAAATAACTCAAGGCCAGGCGTCCGAAAGAGTTAAATCTTATGGCCGCCTTGGAAGCAGAATTTCTTAGAATTATTATTATATCAGCGAACTAATCGAATCAAAATCAATTACTTAACATGCTCTGCGGCGCATGTATCTTCGTCTTGCTAAAATCAGATATTGATGGGATCAATATATCTCAAGTTATGTCCTAAAAATTTGTTAGTAACAAACTATAGCACTTTTTATTTATTGTAATGAGGGACTTCCCTACCCTTATTTGCAAAGAAAGGAAGGCCAGCAGTTCAATCACTAACAGGCGATCCCTATACGAAGCACACAATGGTTGATGGTCAGAAAGAGGTGGGGAGAGAGAAAGAAATAGGGAATGAACGATATATTAGAACTTTCCAAAGCTTTTTATGTTTGCATCAAAAATTCTTACCATTTTTTCTCTCATGTTATAAATTTATTTATTTTAAAATTATCGCATGCACTTCTTATAAAATGTGAACCAGAACGTGTTCGTACTTATCGTTAAAATTGCTTTTTTTTTTAAATATTTATTAAGCGAATAATTAATAATAATAAAATTTGGAATCATTAGCTTTTTTAACTCGAGTATACATATACATATATATAATATATAATATATAATATATATATATAATAATATATAATAATGTATTAATATCATGCGGAAATGTTTCTAAAATCTATATATTTATACTCTACACCACTTGAGGTACACTATAATAAATTTGGCCGGATGTATATAACATCCTGAAGGACTTAAGGCAGCACCGTCTTTCATTATGCCGATCGGCTTCCGCGATTTTGAGAAAGCGATTCTGAATCGATCTAAGCTTGTCTGTCCGCCTGTCCGTTTCGTTTTCTTGTGTTCATTCGTAGCTATAGATCGCAATCGTTGAGACACGAACGCTATTGAAAATGTTTCGGATCGGAACACTGATTCGATCACTTTTCTTATTTTGAAATTGATCATATGAATAACCTTTGATTGTACTCGTCTTCATTCATATTTTGCAGTGAATCTTTAAAGCAATAACTAAAATATTTTTGATTAATTGAAGAGTAACTGTTTTTTGATTGAAAATTTCACTTTTCCACTGAAGCATTCTTCAATTATGCCGAAATTAATATTTTCAAGAAAACCTACCTGTATGTTCGACTTCAGGTAGGAGTGTAAATTGAATTATTTTTTTTTCATTTTTAATTGGCACTTAAACCATTTACTCTACTTTCCTGTGAAATCCGTGAAGTTAAAAATATCTCCAAAGAAGAGCTGCGGTGTTGCCATTTTTCTATATATTTTCGAGAAAAAAAGTTTCATTCCTAATACTTAAGAGTGTGCTTAACAATATCCTCAAATATTATTATTCTTCCACTGTTCTTTTTTTTATGCTGGTATAGCGGACTGATTACACTTTTAAAAGGGATGGCGCGCACCTATTAATGTTTACTCTTTGGATCTTATGCAATTTCCAGCAATTGTACTAAGCTTGATAGACAGACTCGGTTTTCTCCAGACCCGGATTATTGTATAGAATTCGTTTACATCATTTAATAAGAATGGAACAATGCTTGTGCTGGGATCAAGTGAAGGATGCATCAATTCTCAATCACAGTGAAGCTTAAAATTTTCATTTAATATTTTTTTTTTTTTCATTTCAGAGAAACTTGGAAAATTCTTATATAAATTAGTTCAAGTCTATTTAATTAATTATAGTCAGTTTTTTTACGCTATTGTTCGACAGATAACTCAATTTATACAATTATTTGCACGTTATCTTATTTAATTAATGTTATTATTGTTATTATTATTGTTACTATTTTTTTTTTTTTTTTTTGTTCAACATTTTCTTTCCTTAAGCAATTTTGCTATTGCACTTGCAGTCAATCAGTCAGTCAGGCATTTACACATATTCAATGTGCTAATCAATAATAATTTAAATTTTTTAAGTTTTTCATAGAGCGCGGCTTGACTTCAAAAGAGTAAATAATAATAATAAAATACATATCAGATATGATCAGATAAATAACATAAACTCAAGTCTGACAATAATGTTGTTGTTGTTGTTGTTGTTGTTGTTATTCTTTTTACATAACAGAGTTTATAAAGAAATTAAAGCAACTATTGTAATGAATTATTGCATTTTTTATTTATACC
Source organism: Glossina fuscipes (assembly GCF_014805625.2). Lineage (NCBI taxonomy): Eukaryota > Metazoa > Arthropoda > Insecta > Diptera > Glossinidae > Glossina > Glossina fuscipes. The sequence continues at coordinate 2,025,931 of NW_023998455.1, read as the reverse complement.
CTACACTTTTTGTGGCGCCTGAGTATTATATTAAGTTGTTGCTTGTGTGGATGTGTATGCAATACTCGGAAGGTATTGAGAAAGATCGACCTTTTATTCAAAATCACTTTTTCACCTGATTTAAGAACGTTTGTCCGTCCGTCCGCCTGTCATTTTTTTGTTTTCTTATGCTTCACCTATAGGCCGAAATATTTTGAAATTGCGTAGATCGATGTGTTTTTTTTGCCCAACAACAAAACACTAGCGAAAATGCTTCAGGTTGGATCATTTTTTCCACCATTTCCCATATAAGGCTTTAATTTAGTGAGTCGTTATATACATAACTATAGGACGGTGTAGCATATTTCATGAGACGTTGTAGCCCACTGTAGTATTTTCATTATTTTTTTAAAAATTTTTTATAAAATATTTAAGAAACTCGTACTAAGAAATAAGAAAAAAACCACATATTACGGCATAAGTAGCTAAATGGTTTAGTTGTTAGCAGTGGACCAGTAATTTGGAACAAAGTAAACAAAATGAAAAGAAAAAAAAAATTTCATATATAAGTTGATGTAAACAAATATGATCGAAGAGGCCTTTATCTTAAATTTTAATATGTAAACAACAAAGGTAATGTCAGAAACAACGTTCACTTGCACACAACACGACTTTCTTATGCTTATTGAAAGTCAAAGGAAATTTATTGAATTTGTATACAAATTATGAAATATTCTTTAACAAGATCGTAAATATTACATACGCAAATTTAAATACCGAAACCGACACGCTTAACTGCTGTTGTCGGTCTATGCCACGAATATGATTAAAAAAAAATTTTTTTTTTTTTTGAAAATTCAACTAAGTCTCATGTTGTTGTCACATTTGTTTTGAAAAGCAATTAAAACTATTTGTTGTCTTCTCTTAAGGTGGTCTAGAGAAAGGGTAGATTTGCATATTTAGTTCCCCATCAATCGTGGTGAATATTACAGAAAGTGTTTCGTGTCTCGTATGGTGATGTATTCGCCCAAGTAGTTGAGTAAGAACATGTCAGTGTTCGCAAGTTTAAACCTCAAGTACGGTAGAGTTTTCTGGGTTCAATCAATACAGGCACGACACTTACCGATTGGGTGCATATCCCCTAGGCTACGATCACCACTTTCTTCTTTAACTAACTAGTCTTTCCATATCTCTTTCTGACTTTGTCACCGTGTGACACGAACAGGGGAACGTCTTGACCGATTGATCACATAAAAATCCGATCCAATTCCATTTGTCTTTTATATAACTGAATTCATTCGTTCAGTTAACCTTCATTGAGGTTTTCACCTTCATCTTCAAATTTCTCGAATATATATATATATATGTATATGTATGTATGTGCATAGTAAATATAATATTCAATGTAAGCTTCTTTCCTATTTTATCTTATATATTAAATCAATTTGATATTGGACAGATGGCCATAGTTCCAATATTGAACTTCGATTGAATTTGAATTAAATTTGAATTGAATTTGACTTGAACTTGATATGAATGACAATTTGATTTGAATTTGTATTCAATTAAACAATAGGTTGACGATTGCTCCTTTTGAAGTCGAATTAAACCTTTTTTTTATGCAAAATTATGTTTTGCTTGACTATATAAGTAGTAAAGTAATTTATTTTAAATAAATTAAAACAACGAAAAACACTATAATAAGATTCGATTCACCGTTAAACACCTTACAACATTTCGTTTAATACGGTTATTCATATAACGACTTATCAAAAAAAAATCGAAAAAGTGATCCGATCCGGCCATTTTTCAATAGCATTCGTCATTGGGTCAAAGTTTCTCGGTGTAACAAATTTCATCATCATATCTTAAAAGTTGTGCCGCATCGATGGAATACAACTAAACAACCCAGACAGAGGGACAGAAGGACAGACAAAATCAGATCGATTCGGAAAATGATTCTATTTAATAAAAAATGGATTCGTTATAAAAAACTGTAGGTACATTTCAACTCTTTCTGGACATATATACATCCGGACAAGCTTAAGACACCCAAACAGAAGAATGACACGAATATTCATTTTGTCAAAACGTTTGCAACGCCCAGAAGGAAACATCAGAGATCCCACAAAGTACATATGTTCTTGATCAGCATGAAATTCTGAATCCATTTAAGCATGTCCGTCTGTCTGTGTTTTCGTTTGCGTAATGCCTGCTGTAAATATTCTCCTGGCTACAGGAATGAAGCTGTTGACTTCAAAATTGAAGGAAACATTGGAGGTTCATGCAGGTTGGTATTGCAGATGGGCCTAATCGGTCGAAGGACACGCCCACAGTACAATACAAACTGAGAACACCGCTGCTTTTCAAAAGGAGTGGATATTACTCGTAAAAAAAAAACCAGACAAATTTACAAAAATTTGAAAGCACATTTTAAGGGCGTTAAGGGCGCTGCAGCATCTGTATAAAAGTGGCAAAAATTGACCCCTTCTATCGTCTAATATTATAACTTAATCAAAGTTAATTTTTTTTTTTCAGTACGTACAGAAACAAGCTTCGAATACTTGGCCCGTTTCAAATTTTTTAATGCATGTGAACATGTCCTTCTGTTCGTGTGTCTATCTGCTCAACTGTGTGGGATCTGTGATAAACATTCTGCCGTTCGCAAAAATAGAGACATCGACTACAAATTTCGAAAAGAATTTGGAAGTCAGTTGAACTTTTAAAAGGACACGCCTGTAATGTCCATGCGCTTATGCGACGAATGCTTTTACTTCGAAAATAAAAAAACCGCCCCTTGCACTCCCTATTATAGAGCATGAAAGTTTAGTTCTCTTACTTTTTTTTTTATTTTTTTTAGGATAACAGTGATGGGTATAAAAGATTCGGTCACGACCGAATATAATTTTCTTACTTGTTCAAAGTCAAAGCACGTTCGATTCATTTAAGAAGAAACTACAAAACAAATTACGATCTCTTCACACAAATTTAAAATATGACAAATAACATATGACAAGACCTACGCTACCTTTAAGTCGAATTTTAGATACCCAACATTTTTATTGATTGCTTATAGGGCATAAGAATTGATCGCCCGTAAGTTTAATTATTGTTTTCATTTACTTAGTTTTTCTTTTGAGTTCTTATGGGTTTAGGAATTTGAATTTTAGTATCAGTATTCGTTCCATATATCAAACATACAGCGGAGACTGATATAATGATCAGAGCATTTTCTGCCCCTTTACAAAGTAAACGAGCTCCTTAGCGTTAGTATTAGCATTCTGTCTAGCTAGGGGAGTTCGAGTGGCCATTATAGGCGGTACCAAGAAACCACATTAACAGGCTGGTAACGCAACGGGCACGGGAATAAAGCGGATGACAGCATTCTGGACAACAACGATAGGCAAAAAGATTCATAAAATCTTCCGGTAGGGCACACAAACTACTGGAACTAAAGACAAGAGACCTACGTTTAATCACCGGCTTCTACACGGGTCATAATTTCCTCAGGTATCATCTGAAAAACATGGGTATGTTTGATACCAGTTCATGCAGATTTTGCCAAGGGACGATTGAAGCGTGCCATCATATTCTTTGTGAATGTGAGGCCATCTGCAAATTCAGACACCAAATGTTTGCCCAGAATTTTACTACGCCAGATACGGTAGGGTGCTCCGATCCAAAGAAGGTGACAGGATTCATAGTACGTCTGTCTACCAAATTTCATGAAAATATCTCAAAAATTGTGATCTGCAATTTGAACACAAAAATACACAGAGAGACATCGGACGGACAGATATGCTTAAATCGATTTAAAAATTGATTCCGAACCGATCGATATTATAAAAGGTGGACCTTATTGAAGCCCTTCTGGGTGTTACAACCGTCCGCGGTAACTTAATGCAACCGGTACCACCAGTCGGGTAGGATATAAGAATGAACTAAATTGCACGTGCATTATAATTTTAGATGGGTGTGGCAAATTTTCCCCTCCGTTTTCTTTTTTTGTAAAATAAACGTAGAAATTTTTAACGTGTGCTTATTGCGACGAGTATGAGTGATGAGCAAAAAAAAAGGCTCGAAAAACAAAGGTGTTCTCAATTCAAATCCCCTCGTAAACGGCCAATTTTCAATCCCAGCCTGCGTGCAAGAATTTCCAATATTTCTATATGCAGCATTACTCATATGGCCAGGGACACCAGCGCGCATGCTTATACCGATCCGCAATTTGACAGTGATCGAGATTATGTAAACTATATATACGATCTGTGAAATTTACCTATGGATGCAGCAAAAGGTTGTGATGGGATTAATATATCCCCATTCTTCGATGAAGCTTGTTTATAATACCTGTTCCCTCTATTCGTTCTTAATAACTTTTTCCGTAATGTATATAAAAGTACTGAGTGACTTCTCGATTATCATTCGATCGTATTCGAATCTATATATAACTATTAGTTATGGATCGCGTAGGCTAATGTATATCGTGTTTATTCATACTTTAGTCAATATTTTGTATAATTTCGTGTGCATACCTAACGGTCAACGTAAACTTTCTATGAAAATTTGATGCACATGTTAATAATGTAAATACGTATGTGTGTCTATGCATGTATGTACCAGGCGAAATGCTAAATTGTAAATATTTCAATGGCAAAATAATAAAACGCATTAAAGAAATATTTGAAATGATGATTAACGAAAGCATTCGTTACAATTTCTTAAATAACGGAGAACATGTACAAGTGTATCGTAATATTTGAAAAAATTTTTTTTTTTATTTTGAATTATTTTGAGGGGTAAAATAAATGAAGTAATATTTTGTTGGTTTTCATTGAAATGCAAGAAATGTGTGAACACATAAAGCAACACACACACACATATATACATATACACATATATATATATATATATATATTCTTATGCGTGACTATGCATGCGCGCGTATACTTATGTGTACATGATCTGTATGCACTTAAGTACACACGCGTTTAGTTTGGCTATGTATTGAATGTTTTATGCTATTTTTAGAGCATCTCGTTTGGAAATTACGAATTATTTTATATAAACATATATATTTATGCAGACAGCAAACAACAATAATGAATGAGTTGATGTGTGCGACGACGATGAGTAAAGCTTTTAATTAAGAGGAAAAAAATAAAAAAAAAATAATTTTATGAATGATGTTAAGCAGCTTTTTAAAAATAATTTTAACTACTAAGAAAAGAGTAACAGTGCACTAGTTTCATCATTACACTACGCAATCGATCCGGGATAACTTAACTTGGTTTGTCTTGTTTTACTTGTGCTTGATCAATTCAAACTCTTACAAAAAAGGGAGAGTTTTATGCTCTTTGCTCCTATAAAGTATGCATGAGATTTGTATACACTTTGTATTTTTTCGTCCGAAAATATGATTTACATTTCACAAAGCACCTTGTTTCTAAAATTTTTTGTTTAATTTTATTTTTCAACAACGACTGAACAAGCAACTAATAAACAAATAGTGCAATGACAGCGCATCAGTTATATATGTATGCCATATTTTCGGACAAAACAATTTAATATAAATATTATTCAGCTAAATGCGATTTACCATTATTTGTTTATTTATTTATTTTTTTTTTTAAGCTGTGACCAATCACTCCGGCGATGCCCCCTACTTGTGTAATGCAGTGACTGTCACAAAGAAGAGAGAAAATAGAAAGAGATAGGAAGGTGTTGGACGCAACCTAGTGATTGTGTGCCCAATTGATAAGCCTTTACCGATCAAAGAAAACTCTAACGCACTTGAAATTTGAACCTGCGAACACTGACTTAGTAGTCGCAGCGCTTATCTACTCGGCTACTCAGACCGATAGTTCAACTAAATGCGATATCGTAAGATAGGCGCATCTAACTTTATAGATTATAGCAGTTCCGTACTCTATGAACAAAAGACTTTCTTCGATTGCCGCGATGTGATGCATTATAACTTCCTTCCCACAAGTCAAACTCTTAAGAAGGCATGTTATTTGAGTAGGTGTGTCTGCTGTAGGGGGACTATCCTCCACTGTTATGGGCGAACATTAAATTTGTTTAAAAAGCGTGTTCACGATTTTCCATTTTAAATGTGTATCATAATTTCGGACAGAGGCTTTTGTTAATTGATGTTCTAAATTGATCAAGTTGAAAAGCATATCTGTTTTTTTTTCTATTTATAAAGAACTAATACTGGCATGGTTAACCGCCGGCCCCGATGGCCTTCGACCCCTGATGTCCGACCCATTAAAAATTTCATTTAATTTAATTTGGTTGCACACATCCATGCCTTCACTATGAAATATGTTTAAGTGTTGTTTTTCTGTCCATTAGGCCACACAGTCGGATGCAATTGGACCACACGGTGGGCATCGTTCTTGTTCCGTTGATCCGTTGATGGGAAAAGCTGCCCACCTCTGAATTAGTGCAATAGCAAATCTGAATAGTAAATGTATATTGTTTTTCCGGACACAGAAGGTTATTAATATCGAACAGCCATGGAATCCATTACTGCTTTTAATGTTAATATAGTGATTAAATTGTTAGCAAATTTAAATTTTATATGTATATTTTAGTTTCGGACAAAGGAAATATATATCTAATAAGCTTTACAGTTTAGTTGAAGGTAAATGATCGGCGCGCGGTTACGCGGTTACGCGGTCGACAGATGTTTAGGTGTATTCCAAATTTGAAACGGGCCACGATATTTTATGGGATTTTTGAAGCTTGTTTCTGCGCCTTATAAATGTATTAGAAAAAATTAAATTAAAATACACTATAAAACTGGGTAGGCGTGATCAATTCTTCCCATTTTTGTACAGGTTCTACAGCATCGCCTATAGGTTATGAGTAATGAACAAAAAATCAATTTTTCATTCCTTTTGAAAAACAGAGGTATGGTCGGTTTATGTGGTACTGTGGGCGTATCCTCCGACCGATTTGGCTCATTGCCAACACCAGCCTGAGTACATGAATTTCCAATGTTTCTGCGCAATACCAAGTCGATAACTTAATTTTTGCGGCCCGGACAATGTTTACAACAGATGCTACACAGACGAGCGGACGGACATGCTACCACATATATGTATACATACGGGGTATTTGAAATATACCCCTCACCCTTTGATGATGGATGCAAAAAACCGAAAGTAGCCAGTGTTTATAGAAGAAATCGCATAATCAGGTCTTTTAATTTTCTCTTATATGGCAACTATGTATCCCCGCTAAATATTAGTATGAAAGTAAGCGTTAAAAAAAAATTTTGCGTAACTTTCATATAAATTAACCTTGAACTTTGCTCAATAATGAAGAGGGGAAGAGAGAAGGATAAAAATAATTACATAATTCATTATGATTAATAAACAAAAGATCCACCAATTTTTCTAATGAAAACAAAAACAAAGACTTTATAAAAAGAAATGACTCATCAGCTTTTTAATAGCAAACAAAATAAATAAATAAAATGAGTTAACAAAAAAAAACACGTAAATATTATTTTACATTAATTACAAAAACAAATTACAAAAAAATTTAAACCAAGCAAAGCCGGCTATTAAACACCCTACATAACCTACATCACTTCTTCGAGTTTAATTTTTCGTTCATTTTCGTTAAAATACACGCAAAAAATAGATGATCTTTTCTCCATGTAAAGGTGGACTTTTGAAGTCCGGTCATTATGAGGGAGGTGAACTGAGGTGATGTAAATTTATCAAATTTTGTTTCCTTATTAAATATTTTATTATTCTTGAACTACAAATTAGATTTTGTTGATGTATAGGTTTATGTTCCACGTAAACCTTTATAGGAGATAGACATATTGGGAACAAATTTGATATAGTTAAGTTTTGGATCGTTGTGGGTCAATTTCTATTATTAATCCTTAAACAAAATTTCTTTTTTCTGTCGTACACAGGATTTTTTCATAGGAACTCTTTGAAGGAGTGGCGTCCAAAAACTAGACCTACCCAGTCCAAATGTGGTATAGTTAATTTTTATATCAAATGACTAATACGGACTATTTTTCATTATCAAATATTAAAGATTAGACCTTTTGGTCGTGCGGAGGCGTAGTTTTCATTAGAACCTTTGTTTGACTTGGAATAAAAAAAAAAATAGACTTGCGTGGACCACGTTTGCTATTATGAATTCCTACGGAAAAATTTCATTATAAAATAGCAAAAATTGCCGTTTAAGAATTTACTTTTCGTAGGAACAATTACATATGGAAGGAAATTTAAACAGTCGGGCCCTGTAATCATCATTTTTTATATAAACTATGACAAAATGCCATTGCCCAGTGACAGTGGCCGAATAGCTAAGAATCGCGACTACCGAACCAGCGTCTATTAGTTCAAATTATTACCGCAGTAGCGTGTACTTCGCTTGTAGCTGAGGAGAGTATTTAGGAGGTAAATCTAGTATACTTACCGATTGGGCACACACTTACTAAGAGGAGGTTAAAAAAGTTGGGCCATATGATCATAATTTTTAACACCAAGTAGGACAATATACCGCTGCTCAGCGATTTTCCAGGAATAATTTTTCTGTGCGCTTGAGTAGGCGAGTAGATGAGAACCGAATCAACGTTCACGGAGTCTAATCGTTACTGCGATAGCGTTTGCTTCGGTTGTAGATGCAGTGAGGAGGTAAAGGTAGATTGACCACACATCTACTAAGGGAGTGGCAGCAATCGATTCAATCCATTTTCACTGCGATTCGTTCATGGGCAAGAGCGTAACGTCAACATCTTAAATTTTGCGAAAAGACAGGAGATGGACAGACAGGCAAGATTTAAGATCGGTTCAGAAATTCGATTCCAAATCGAATCGATCTAAGCTTCTGACTTTTAGACAGATCGGCACTTAAATATAACCTTTATGCCATAAATGACGTAGAGTATAATAAAAAAAACAAAATATCAAAATTTCAAACGAATTCTCTCGTACCAGGTTTTCAATAACAATCAATACAAGCTGAAACATTGCTGGCGGGGAAATGCTTACGTTATCAACGCTTTACACGATTTATTGTGTTTTGATAATATTTTTAAAATAATTTTCATAAACATGTTTTTCTTTTTTTACTTTTGTTTATATTTAGCAATAAAAATAAAAAATAAATCTCCTTTTTTTATTATTTTTAATTGTAATAATCATTAAAACAGTTGTCATAAATTAGTGATATTTTGTTAGTGTTTTAAATATATTACATATACATACGTACATACATGTATAATAATTTTTAATATTTTAATATTCTATACATAAACATATATATATATATATATATACATATACATCCATACACACACACATATATATATATATATATGTATACATATATATAACCGGGGTGGCAAAATTGATCTGATATATATCTACATATATATATACATAAAAATGTAGGTATACATCCATATATAGATATGCATACATATATCTACATACATATACGAAGTTGTACAATTGATCTGAATTCTAGCATTCACCGTACGATGGCACCTTTAGCTGCTCGAAAACTGCTATCAAACCAGATCTTTTTTTAACCAAGAAACCTATAGATAATTACTTTCTCAAGAGATAACTGTGTACTAAGGTAAGGTTAGAAATTTCATTGCTTTCATTTAGAGAATGGCGATCTCGTGACTTAGAAGATAAAAACAGAACCAATCCTTTGTTATGCTTCTAACTGACATAAATGGCAATCGACTTTGGTCCGGACAAGACTAGGCGCATTGAGTTAAAGATTTGGCCATCACAAATACTGCGAATAGTGATTGTTTACCTCAAAGTAATGGAAAATTATATCGACACCTATGCAAACATCATATGAGTTGCGCGAGTAGTTATTGAGTCCAACGGTAAAGGAATTTAAATTTCTAAAGACACCCATTGAAATTATGACTGTCACATCACTGTCAACCTTAGCGGGTTAGTTTACTTGGAAACGTATGAAACATCGCAATCGAAATGGGTAACAAACATTCCCAGCATAGGGAGGAGATGTCCATCCACACTGTATGTAAATAAAACTAAAGTGACTCTCTTAGATATGTGAACCGTCTTGTGAATGTTCAGCGCTGATATTAGGGCGATGGGTTCAGAAAAGTTCACACACACACATAAAAAGTAAGATCTACATTCAAGTTAAATTGCTCGCGGAGATATCGTATATTTGAAATATATTCTTTTCTAAATTAATAGCACTGTGGACCCACATCAGCGTCAAATTGCACATCACAAACGTCATTGGTGTTTCAGCGGCGGCCAGAAAATGTATTCTTTTTTTTCAGTTATTATAATAGGCGTCAGAAGATGATTTCTAGCAATCAATCGGTCAGAAAAAGCGAATTACGCGACACGAACCGGAAACAGCCGGCAAAGCGAGCGTGTATCGTGTAAAAGATGAGTCAAGACTAAAAAAATCGGGCCAAAGTCCGGGCCTTAAAACATCAAGGCGATATTAACGATGGTTTCTTCGTGCGCTATGGATGGTGCATCCAAGGACCAAGGAATATTATCTGAGTTTGAAAATTACTAGGCTCAAGGGGACAAAATAGATTTAAAAAAGAAAAAAATTGGACTGATCTCTGGTTTTGGTCATAGTAGCATACATATATGCATGCATATATATATATATATATATATATATAGGACAATCTGAATGTATACATATACGTATATACATATATATATGAAATAATATATCGTGACTGGTTATTGTTTACAAATTAAATGTTACATGTTTGCGTTTCGTTTTCACCATCGTGTATTTCGCTAGGTTGTCGCTCATACTAATCTCGTTATTTCAGAGAACATAATTCTTTTGTTTCTCCGTGGGTAAAGTTTTATTAACAAAGGATACGATAGCTGATGCCGGTTGATTTATGGCCAAATCGCAAAATACATGACATTGATTATCCTTTGAACTGGGCGAACATCTGGCCACAAAGGCAAATATTGTTTTCTTTAAAGCTCCTAAAACGGTTGTATTATCGTTGCCATGCTCTTGCATGGTCCATAAGCGATGATCCGGATCAATGGCACAATAAGATATAGTCTCGGCTGTATAATGTTTACGAAAGAATTTCTTACGCGTATTATCCGTTAGGGTAATACCTTGCTGAGTGACTTTAAAATGCACTTCAGTGGGTGCGGGTGATTGCGTTTGCGCATACATTTGTCGTATAGCTTTTCGTATAGCCTCCTCGCCGGTAAGCGATTCAGTATCGCATGAGAACAACCATAGAACATTGCAAGCGGCTCCTTGCGTCATTAATTGTTTCTGGGCGGCCGTTGGTTCTATTAGTGGCGGTACTAAATCTCGATCTGGTATATTCAATAGGCAGGGTAAGGCCAATTGATTAGTGGAATGCTCGTAGACTAAGGCTGAGAGTGATGTAAATACCGGTTCATTGGCGCAACCTTTTAAACGTACACCTCGTGTGGTTGGCTCTATAAGAAAATGTCGTACCAATTCATCTGGTTTTCCGGTTGATGTGGTGCCGGGCGGTGGTTGGGCAACACGTAACACTAAACCATAAGCATTTTTATATGTCGTTGAATCGCGCACCACAAATGTGCCGGGTGAAGCATTTACTAGTAAAGAAATTGCTTCTTCGCGGGACAAATTTGGTTTGTACCAGAATTTCGAGGAATCTTTGGCAAATTTCACTAAATGCGCTGCCACCTCTTGAGGTTCACTATTAGCCATTGATATTGTGGAATTTAAACGCGGTCTATAATTGTTGCCATAGATAGTTTCCGCAGAATAGTTGTGCAACTCAGTCAGCGTATGCTGCTGCGTACGTTGCGGATAACCATTAGCTTTTGGAGCGTATGGCGTGCGCGGCGTAACAGGAAATGCTGGTGTTTCTGGACGTATCATTGTTGATGTTGTTGTTGTTGTTGTTGTTGGATAATCCGTAATTGTTAAAGCTGAAGCAACATTATTACTACTAGTGCTACTATTAGCGCTGCCACCGCCATTGCCACCAACAGAATTTGCAAATGTTACCGAACTAGGTAATGTGCTTAAGGCTGCTGCGTTTACCTTTTTAGTGCTTGTAGCATAAATAGGTGACGATGCTCTATCCGTCATTTGACCAATATTGCTATGCTGCTCATGACCATACAAGTGATCATTGCCATAAGTGGCTGAATAGTCTGAACGTTTAGCGCGCAGCGTTGACGCTGACGTTCCCGCCGCCGTTGCTGTTGCTGCCGCTAAAGCCTCTAAAGGCTCCATTACACGTTTACGTTTATCATAAGGCGTTGCATAGATGTCAAACATTGCATTTTCTCTGCTAATGTGGTTAATATTGTTATTGTTATTGTTGCTCTTCATTGTAGTGGCATTAGTTGGCGATGATGAGCTAATTGTGTGATAATTATGTTCCACATATGTTGACGTTAATGGAATGTCGCGCGTTTCATATAGCTGCTGATGTTGTTGTTGATATTGTTGTTGTTGCTGTTGCTTTAATTTTTGTAACGGTCGTTGTGGAGAACGTTCAAGTGTGCGGGAACGTTGCGTCCATAGCTTACCATCCACATCGTCTAAATTCAAATTAAATTCAAAATCATAATTATAATTTCTAGATTGACTTTGACTGCGAGCAGACAATTGAGGCGACCGCGGACGACGTGATGTGGATGTTGGCAACGTCGAAGGCAATTGTATCGAGCCGTTGGCAAAACGTCTTGGCGGCGGCACAGGCGATAATGACACATCATGTGTTGTCGCTCGGTATTCGGTGAAAACCTTCTCACGTCGTTCACGTAACAAATCCTCAAAATCATAACGAGTCGATGTTTTACGTTGTATCTCACTATTGTTGTTGTAATGTGCATGGGTATTATTATTATTATTATTATTATAAGCATAGTTGTTATTGCTGTTTTGGTTGATATTGCCATTTACGTTGAACTTGTCAAAGTTGTCTCCAACGCTGCTACCACTACGACCACCACCACCACCACCACCAATGCTATTATTATTATTATTACCATAGCTGTAATGGTATGTGTTAGCAATTGTATTGGTTGTAGAGCGCGTAGGTGATCTGCTACTGTTGTTGCTTAAAGTTTTTCGCACAAGCAAAGGACTGGTAAGACGTGGTTGAGTTTTAATCATTCTGCTAGCATCTATTTCATCAGATGATGACGTCGCTGTTGTTGTTGTTGTTGTTGTCGTTCTTGTTATATTCGGTTTAATTGCTGCTGTGGCACTATGATTAAAATTACTGTCACTACCGCAAAAATAACGATTCTCACTTTTACGCAGCTCGCCACCATGTGCCATTAACTTGTAATTATAATTCACATCTTTGCCATTTCTATTTAAAACATTATAATTAACACTGTGCACGGTGGTATTATTATCACCAGCACTGCCACCCGTGTATTCTGTATTTAAACCGAAATCGAAATCAAAATTAAAATCACTTTGTATACCGTTCTTATAGCCAGGACTATTATAAGTATTATTATTATTATTATTAGTACGTGATCCGGTCACAATTGGCCTAAGCGGTGTTGATGTTTTGCTAATTTGTCCGTAACTGAATGGCAACGAATTTTCACGGGCATGATATGGTATCGTACTATTGTGATTATTGTTAAAAGTATTATTATTATTATTATTATTGTAATGATTGTTGCTATTTCTTTTTGTTTCGCCAACTGCGAAATCATCGTATGGCGACCGCATAGTTCGCAAATATTTTCAAGACTGTCTGTCATAAATGCTCTATTACGCTCCCAATAACGTTCAGTTCAGTTCAGTTTGTCTCGTTCACTTTACCTCACTTCAATTCATTCAATGTTAAGCTAAGCTAAGATAATGAGAACACACACTTTCTCTCTCTCTCTCTCTCTCTCTCTCAGTCTCTCTCGTCTGCATTCTCATGAGCATATCTCCTCTCCGTTTTGCATCTATATCCCCTAACCAGACATTAACTAACACTAACTCTCATATTACTCTCACTTCACATTATATCGATTAACAGAGTGGTAAACATGGAGAGGAGTTCCGATATATACATGTAATTGTGTTAATTACATTTCGTGGGTATTTATTTATTGTTTATATAGAAATTTTAAGATTTGTTTATCTTTTTCAGTTTTTTGTTTTCTTTCTTTTTTTTTTTTTTTTAATTTTCGACTTAATTATCATTGTACGGCCTTCTAAGAACTGTTGCTAAAAAAAAAAAATAACAAAAGAAAAAGTGATGGAATGTGTTTGATGTGCAGGTTTCTACAGCAAATGGATCATTGCTTTTTAAGAAATTAATGCATCATGTGAATGAATGTCTATGAAGAGGAATCTATGGTAAATGAAGTCGCTTGTCTTGAACGTAAAGATTGCTAAATATGAAGACTTTTTGCATATGAGATAATACTACTGCACTATAACAGTATTTCGTTGTAAAATGATTTCATTTTATTGGAGATCTTTAATGGCTAGTAAGTCTCTTCGGTTATCATATCTTATCTATAGAATCGTTTAGTGTACATCTATATCTTATTTTAATCCATGGTACATTGAAAACTAAGATCAGATAGAGACTGACTGTAAATATATTTATATAAAAGACTTCTCATATAAGGGAAAGGCTAAAAAAAATACTGGAGATTGACTTGCTTTATAATTATATCGTACAAAGAGGCCAGCTCGAGTATTTGAAAAACTCAGATCAGATAGGGAAAAACTGCCTGTAAATATATATACATAAAAGACTTCTCATATAAGGGAAAGGCTTAAAAAAATACTGGAGATTGACTTGCTTTATAATCATATCGTACAAAAAGGCCAGCTCGAGTATTTGGAAAACCAGTAACACTTCTAGCATTTTTAGTTTGCTTGACAATCTCCTCCTGTTGGAGTAAGGGAACAACACACAACAAATTTTATGTCGCCAAACGTTAAAATGTTTTGAATTTGTCAAAGAATCGACTTGCCAGATAAAGCCTTCCTCAGCTCCTCCTTCATCATATTAGTTTTACTAAGGTAAGAAAATCGAAAGAAAAGAAATAAAAGAGAATTCTCACTCTGTACTTGTCTTGTAATGGATCCGTTATCACAGACAGGTATTAAACAACTGGTACTTGACCGTGCGATGAATATGTTTTCTGCTTTTAAGAACCAGAATAAGTCATTACACGTCTCATAAACTATGTATAAGATGACCATAACCCTAATCAAGATAAAATTGTTGATCGGTATTGTTGCGGATCGCTAGATACGTCTGTTGTCTTCAGTTAATATGTCTACGATGGAGTTAAGAACCCGGATATTGACTCTTTCATTGCTAGTGCCTGGCCAAGAACCTCTTTTGGCAACACCTCTATGTTCGAAGGGGCTAGAAAAGTGTAATTTAAAATGTACTGCATTGGCGAAAAAATCGACATACGTTCGCATCCTCTTGCAAACACATCACACTATAGAAAAATAAATTTGCAAGTCTGTGATGCAAATAAAGCATATATTGGCATAAATCTTTCCTATAGCTAACCAAAGCCCTTAAATGAAAATGATGCGGATCAACCATGGTAATGTATAATGGTCTGCCTTTTTAATATGACCTATCACTTAGAGGATGTCCCCCATTCGTGTAAGACGGCGACTTTCAGAAAGAAGTGATGAACGAGAACATGATAGAAGGGTCGTGGAACTAACAGTTAAGTTTTATGTCTTATGACGACCGATGTCACAAAAATACTGATTTCCCATGTGGTCTAGTCATTAGCTTTAAAACTACATAAGTTGTTCGCTCGCTTTGTGGACTATGGCTGTCGTTCGACCTTTTCTCCACTTTCTAACTTAGATTGAGTAAAATAAACAAACGCAAGTTCAGTTTATTTTCTGATCTGAATAAAAGTCGTCACCTTAAGACTTTCTCGAGTCTCTCGACTCTCTCGTCACAAATTTATAATTTCTCACTGATCAAGGATAGATATGCTTTCTGGAGTTTGTTCGACTTTCTTCTGGTTGTTGCAAACATTTTAAAGAAATTAATATATCCGTAGTCCCTTCATAGTTAGTAAAGAAAAATAAGAAGATTTATTCATGAGCGGTTTTTTTTATGTACAAAACTTATTAAATTATAATACAAAAGCAAAGAAAAAACCGCTTCCAAATGAAAGCAAGCTTTCTTTTTTCTTGTTTCCCTTTGCCACAATGCCGCAGATCAACAAATGGAGTTATTTTCGGATTATAACGCAAAGGCTTATTATTTCGAGATATCGGGTACGATTTCAAGGCAGGAGGAGATAAAAATTGAAAGAAGAAGCTTGAAAAGTATAGTTTTGAAAAGAAAAAGCGCCTTTTTAAAAGAAATGCGATCTACATAAGAACGCGATTTGGAAAGGAATGATATATTGATAACAAAAAAATTTTAATAGAAGAGTAGTTTTGCTAATAGGACGCTTTTGATAGAAATGTGATTTTTATAAAAAGGCGATTTCATAAAAACGCGACTTTGAAAGAAAAGCGATATTCATAAAAACCCAAGTTTAATAGAAAACTGGTTTTGCTAATAAGACGCAATTCGATAGAAATGTTATTTTTTTTAAAAACCCAATTTTGAAAGAAATGCGATTTCAAGAAAAACGCGATTTTAATAGAAAAATGGTTTTGCGAAAAAGACTATCTTGATAGAAATGCGAATTTTATAAAAACATAGTTTTAATGCAAGCGCGATTTTAATACAAATGCAACCTTGATAAAAGCGTCATTTTGGAAAAAACGCGACTTTGATAAAAACGCGATTTCAATACAAATGTGGTTTTCACAAAAGCGATTTTAACATAAATTCGATTTTGAAAAAAACGCGATTTTATTATTATTA
Source organism: Glossina fuscipes (assembly GCF_014805625.2). Classification (NCBI taxonomy): domain Eukaryota; kingdom Metazoa; phylum Arthropoda; class Insecta; order Diptera; family Glossinidae; genus Glossina; species Glossina fuscipes. The sequence goes on along the minus strand of NW_023998455.1, from coordinate 2,009,076 downwards.
TTATTGTTATAAATTTAGCCAGAGAATAAATTCTAAGACTAAAGTCTTAAAGCATTAGCATCTAAGACTTGCGGCTTTATCAAAAACTCTACCGCACTTGAGATTTGAACCCACGACCATTAAATTGCTAGTCGAGACTCTTGCCTACTCGGCCGCTCAGACGGGTAAAAAACGCGATTTTAATAGAAATGCGATATTGAAAAAGATCGATTAAGATAAAACGAGGTATTCGATAAAGATGCCATTTTGATGATAATAGGTTTGTAGTTTCATATGTTTACGCGTATGGGTATTCCGTGACTATGTCTTTAAAATTTTTTCCACCTTAAGTAGTGATTTATCTATATTTACCAAGTCTATGCGTTGCAATATTTGTCATAGGAACCTTGGAATAGTTTGATTCATTTAATATTTCTTTACTTTATATAATTTTTGGAAATCTTAGACTCAATAAATCAATCAGTCAATAAACTCAATAAATCCCCATGAGAGTACGTAAAAATCGCTACTACCAACTCTTTGTTCGGTGGGTTCAAATGTCAAATGCGGTCGACTTGCGTTGTACTTTGGTCGTAAGTGAAGGCTTACCGATTGGGCATAACCAAGGCTGCGCATTCCTAGACTGCGCTCATTTCCTCCTTAACACTTTCTCGTTCCCCACTCCTTCGGAGTCAGCGTCAGTGTGTTATGCATAAAAGGAGCATTTCCCGGTAACAAAATCCCTAATGTATATTTGAATAAATAAACTGCAAATTTTTTCTATGAAGATTCAACATTTAAAAGAGAAATTCAAGATCCATCCGCTTTACATTGAAAATACTACGGTTATGCGTTCAATTTGAAAAACTCTCTACAATTAATAGATGCAGTCATACCATAATTCCATATATTCCGTATGTGTTGTATACAATATGAAAAATTTCAAAGTATAAAATAATTCTCATTCGCTTTGTCTCTCTCTCTCTCTTTCTCTCTCTTTCTCGTGCTCGTTCTCTTTTAATGACTTTATATTAGTTTGCAAAGGTGCATGTGGGAAAGTAAGCAAATTGTGTGCGGCTGCTGTTTATTACCATTAATGTATTTGTTATACATTTTCTTGCTTGATTGTCTTTCTTATCGTTTATATATGTATGTATGTTTGTTATATTTTCTTACTATTCGATTTTTTTTTGGTTTTTTTTTTTCATACTCGTATTTTGCGCTGCTAGAGTGATGTCATCCGGGCACAAGTTTTATATATACAAATAAACACATATTTATTAAACTTGTTTAAGTGATGTGTGCCACTCATACTACTACTACATAAGTTTTATATTAAACATGTCACCGTGAATGATTTGTAGGAGGAAGAGAGAGAGTGAGAGAGAACGAGCTAAAGAGCAAAACAGAGAGAGAGAGGGAGAGGAAATGAAACAGTGAGCACCTTCTCTTTGACAGAGAGAGAGAGAGAGAGAGAGAGTGTGTAAACAAGTTGATATTTTTTTTTCTATTTTTTTTTTTATAATTGTTTAGTTTTTATGGCAGATCGAGAGAAACATTATCTGCATGCTTTTGTTGTTGTTTGCTTAAAGTTTTTGCTTTTTCTTTTTACTTGTTTTTGTTGTTGCGTGCAGGGTTATGATCTTTTGGCGTCGGCGGTGTCTTTGGTTGTTGGTTGCTTGGTTGTTGTCGTTGCAATATGTGCACTTTGCAAATCAATCGATATTATGCTCATCGCTTATTGCGTTTGAATGACTTAACCATTCGTTCGCTGTTGTTATTGCTTAGATTAATTTTTATATGCAATTTTCTGCTATTTTTTTACAACTAACTGTTCTTTCAACTATTCTACGCCTCTATACAATACTTGTAACTATTGATTGCAAACCGTAAGTCTCGACTTTAACACGATTTGATACGTATCGATGTTGAAATAAATGAACGTATGAATGAATGAATGAATAAGAGTGTGAATGAAAAAAAATAAGAAAAACAAAACAAATTTTATTGCCTTTTATTGACAACACATATACACATAGAGAGGAGGTTTTGACATTTGTCCGCTTGGACATACAAACATAGAGGCAATAGTTAGAGAGAAACTCGAATCAATTTAGGGAGAACTTTAGACGCCTAACAAGTGAAAGCATTTGCTTATATTTCTCAGCAAAAAAAAAAGAAGGAGCAACAGGACGTATGAATAACACGTAAATTAACAAAACATTTGTAAGCGAAAGTGAAAGTTTTGCTTAAACACATATGCAATTAATATCGTTTTTATGCTATAATTTTCGATATGGCAACAAGGCTTCTACGCGATTTCGATTCAGATCGATCCAGAGAGATGCTTTGAATTCCCTCTTTACACGATTTCACTTCATTTCCTATAAATAAAAAAACTTCATTTTAATATTTATTTTTTTATTCGAAAATAAAATATATTCTTTTTTTACACGATTTCTTCTCATTTCCCATAAACATCAAAATTTTATTTGAATTTTATCTTCGTTGGAATGAATTTTTCAATTTGTTTACCTATATTACAGTAGAGAAAGAGAGGTTTGAGAAAAATAAATCGTATCCCCTTTTTTACACGATCTCACTTTATATCAATAACGAAATTTTATTTGAATTTCTCTTCCCATTAAATCGCGATTTCTGTTTTCTTTGAATATAAAACACACATTTTACTTTACCAAGATGTTCAAGCGCTCTTTTTACTTAATTCCAAATCAATAGTATAATTTTACTTCTTATTTCTTCAACTGTACTTTTTTACTTTATTTGTAAAGTAATATGTAATACGAGTGCAATGATGACGGAATTTTATTGGGCTTTTAGATGATATCTTTTTTTACACGGTGCACACAAAGGAATGGACTGCAATCGAGTCAGCAATTAAACACTATACTTTCTGGTTTGAAAAGAAGGATTTACATTAGATTTCGGTATGGTTTGAAATGTTGAAAAGAGATGAATACTGTAACACTGTGCTACCGAAAAGAATGTCATAAGTTAAAGATTGACTCTAAAATGCTATCAAGGCACTGAACTCATAGTTAAAATGATTATTAGATATGTGGATACAAAAAAGTGAAGGAACTGAAAAAAATTACGACATAATCGCTGTCCTATATATAAATTGATCTTTAAATCATCAAGCTTTTGTCCGCTTCAGTAGTGTGAAATTTTATTTTTTTATCTTAGAGAAGGGAAGAGGACTTGGCCGAATATTATTGCTTGAAAGAATCAACTCAGTAAAGACATCAAGAGCCTACATAGAACTCCGTAGAGCTCAGTTTACATATCGAACTTGTCGACTACCTTGTGATCTCAAAGAAGTCCCTATAAATTAACCAATCGAAGTTTCTACTACAGATTCTATTAATAAAATAAATAAAATATTAAGAAACTTTTGTTTTTTTTTTTTTGTTTATATCCATCTGAGTGGCCAACCAAGCAAAGAGTCTCAACTTAACTCATTGGTCGTGAGTTAAAATCTCAATAAAGGCGAGAGCTTTCGATGCTGATCTTAGAATTTGTTTACCTAGCTAAACTAATAATACTAATAATAAGAAGAAGCAGAAAAGATTTTTATATAGAACATTACAAGTCTTATAATCGATTTAGTTTATTTTCCAAAATTAGCGATAATTTTTAAAAAGTATTTAATATCTAAGAAAATATGTGTATGGGTGCTTTTTTGGTGTCTTTTCATTATTAAAAACTAACACTCAATGCCAACATATACGTAAAGAGACACATAGCATAGACACAGATACGTCTGCGTACTTATAAGTATACACTAGCGAGTGTGTGTGGGTAAATGGCGTTCATAAAAAGTTTTTATATTTTTTATTTATATCATAAGCATATGCTTAGGTATGTATGTACATGCAAATGTGTCAATTGTTAAACGTAGGTATACGCAAAACTATATATATATATATATGTATAAACAGTAAGACCAAGCGTTTGTTGTTTACCTTTGCGAACATCTGTTGTTTGTAATGCCCAAAATTGTTGTTGTTAAACGTCACTTTCTTATTTTGTAGCGACAATCTTCCAATCTAGCGTAAGAAGCCCCACATTTACTCTCTCTCTCTCTTTCGCGTTGTGCTCTTCTTATACTTTCTAAGGAAAGAGAGAGGATGAGAAAGGGAGAGAGAACGTTGTGATCTCTCTTCACTTTTTTTTTTTTTCTTTCCTACATTTAACTCGTTCTTGTAGGATTATTTTGGACTCTCTGTGTGTTCTGTTGGAATGTTCATAAATATATATATATATATATATATATATATATATATATATATATGATAATAAACAGAACGCTCACTTTCGCTTCAGAATTGAATTTATTAAAAAAAAAAAAAAAAAAAAGAAACAAACAAAAAGGAACAGCCATTACTGACGCCAGCAAATTCGATTGAACAGATCTGTTGTACATGTTGCTTGTATATAATTAACACAGAATTTATGCGTGCATTTATACGCATATATGTAATAGTGGTTTTATTTATTTATTTATTTATTCTTTTTTTTTTTTTTTTTTTTTTTTTGCTTTCATTAAATATTTAACAGTGGGCTGCTCAAATACACTGGACGTCTAAATATTTTCCATTCTTTCGCGCCTAAGAAAACTCAAAATTCAAAAGCTTATCATTTATGTACTACTAACTAAAATTCATCCACTTTCCACTATTAGGAAAAATTTCAAAAACTTTATATGCAGTGAAGACATTTAAAAAAAATAAATAAATAAATAAATAAATAAATAAAGAATGCATTCTTTGCAATTGCTGCATAAACAACATTTGCTTTTATTCGCTCTCTTTTTCACTTTATTAGCTAATTTCATGAAGATTCTTCATAGCAGGGTTGCCAAATTTTATGCATAATTAATTTACAGTCAAAATATTATACGATGCGATATATCGGCGATTTATGCATTTTAAAGCTTTATAGCTGTCTTCGTATGATTAGTTATAGGAAAAAACAATATAGAAAGACTTTAGAAGACTTCTTATTACTAGGCCGTCAAGGGCGAAATTTGGAAAAAAAACCAAAAGGCAAAGTTTGCTGATAACTTAAATAATATAAGAAATTGTTTTATTCATCTACGTATGCGTCCATAATATGTGCACACGTTTGCCATTTAAGCGGCTAGCGGTATAAAAACTTGGCGGACGAGAGTCTATGAATACTTGGAATGCGTTGTCGGAATTGAAGATGTCCAAGATGTGCTAGTCAAGATGTGGTAGTCAGTGGGGCCTAGATCTGATGAAGAAGTTCCAACTCCAATTTCTGTGGTCTTTTGTGTGGTGCGTAGCCTGGCTTTATCTTACATTGAGATGGGAGTCGATCTGTTAACCAATCTGGTCTATTTTTCCTTATTTTTCCTTATTTTCTAGCATCATTTTGCCTAGTTGGTTATAGGTTATTTCCGCGGTGAACGATGATCCTGGTTTAAGAAAATCATAACGAACCACATCTGCACTAGACCAACAAACATTCACCATCAGCTTCTTCTGATGAATACTACGCTTTGGAATATGTGTTGGTGAGTCATCCTTGCCTAACTACTAATCACTGAACGTTTGCGTAACGTAACGTAAGCAGACGACTCAAAAATAGATCAGATTTGTGACGAGAAAACAACATCAAACAAGCTTTTCCTGTTCATGGGGAACCCATGGACCTAACTCTTTCACTTTGCCGATTTGAGCTAAATGAGTTAATAATATTTCTTTGCTAATACCAAACTTGAATGATAATTCATAAGCATTTAGAGATGGCTCAGACTCATTATTAACCTTTGATTCTGGGCGACCGCGTGGATCGAAGTCACCAATTCCAAATTTGGCAAACTAATTTGATACTGTCTGCTGTGTAGTTACACTAGAACCAAATACACTATTTATGTTTCGTGCGATCCGCGGTGCCGTAGTTCCACTTAAGAACTCACACTTCTTGACAGTACGAATTTTCAACCGATCCAATTTTAATTTTAAAGTACTTTAGCTGGCTGGCAAATAAACAAACAAGTGAGAAAATCCTCCCACCTCCCATGCTAAGTAGGATAACTAAAGCCTAGTAAGCATAATAATAAAAAAGTCGAGTAGCAAGTAAAAGTTAACATTTTTCTCACATGTCATGCATTTTGTATATGTCAAGTACTTCAAGTTGCCAACACCCACCAAAGAGAATATGGACTCACGTTTGCAAAAGTTAAAAGAACACTTGAGGGATCCTATAAGGCCAGCATAAAATTGTGGATCATTCTAGGCCTGTCTGTCCGTCGGTCTTCATAAATTAATTTTTTTGTAAAAATCTTCGTATAAAAGCAAGCTTTAAAAACCTCATACTTTCTTGGATCGGAACGCATGTAAGCGTGTCCGTTTGTTCGTCTGTCTGTCTGTCTGTCTGTACAGTATCGTAGGTAACTATTCTGCCATTCATAAAAATGTATTTTCCGCCTACTAATTTCCAAAAGAATTTGAAAATGACACAAACCGATACGAGGACACGCCTACAAAGCAAAAAAAAAAAAAACTAAGAACAAGTTTGCTTTCTACACTAGGTCCACGGCAAAAATAGGAAACATCAGCCAAGCCCGCACACAATATTATGGAGTAAGGAAGTTTAGTTTTTTTTCCTTTTTCTTTTTTTAATATCTTCTCGAATAACGATGATGGACTTAGAAGATTCAATCCTTGGCCTTGATATATAAATTTTTTTACTTGTTTACTTTGTTTCTTAATAGAGAAAGAAAATTTTATTAACTTGGCAGCTCTTGGGCGATACGCTTTTAACAAGCGTACAAATTATTACATATGCATTTTATGCACACGCACATGCGTACACACGGGGGCAACTTAAAAAAAAAAAACAAAAAAAAAAAATAGGAAAAAAAAAAGTGGAAATACATATTTTATAGCCTCATAAATATTTGTTCTTTGCTCTTTATGCTCCAAATGTTTATGTCTATGAGTTTATCATAAAAAAAAAAATGCCTTTTTTGTATAAAACAACAAAACAAATAAATACAAAATAAAATATATATATATGCGCACATGATGTCAGTGGGCGTTAGTATATAATTTAAGTCAAAATAAAAATCTACACAAAATGAACAATTTTTACTATATTTGCATATTCAAACACACACACACACACACTCGCATACAAAAACACACACCTAAATGCTATTATTCGCTTTTGTTCTATTAATTTCCTGTTATTTACTTATATAGAACTTTACTTACAAAGTGTTTTCAAAGCGAGTGTGTGTGTGTGTGGTATGCGACCCGACTTCCGCCTTTTTCGCACCATCGCACATATGTATCATCTAATTTACATGTACAAAACATGTCATACACACACACACACACACACAAATATATATATATAATAATAAAGCACTTACCTAATCTCTATTTGCTTCTTATTTGATTAGTTTTTAATTTGATAACGTCACGCCAATGTTGAAATTATTTCTAACAAATTTTCTTGCAAAAAGCAATACGAGAAAATGAAAAAATGAAAAATTGATTTCCACAAAATGCGGTCAACCATCAAACTTGGTTCGCATGGTTATGTTTGATGTTGCCGCCGCCTTAGTGCATTTTTTTTCTATATTTTTTTTTTTTCTTTTTTAATCAAATATCAACACAACTAAACAGCTAAAGTAGTCTCCAAATTACTAAAGCCTGCAACTTTACCTAAAATGAAATTATATTTCATTCATTATCACGTTTGTAACATAAGGAGTCATTCATCACGAATCCGTTTCACACCTTTCCTCCATGGACGTTACGGACATTAAAAAGACAGTGAATGGAAGGAAGCGAAGCCACACGCCAGTTTTGCCCTCACATATCTTTCGTTCGGTATGTGATGCTAGCATATAAGGTTAGGCCAAGTATTTCAAGTAGCAGTAAATGTACAGGGGCTGACGACGAGTAATGGGCAAACCAGATGATTTCAACCGGCAAGGTTGGAATAGCAACCTTTGCTTGCGAGAAGCAAAAAGTTCGTCTTCCGTTTTTCTTTTCGAGCGCAATTTTTATCTGATTACCTTAGCTTGATGTCAGATTAAGTTTTCGAAATTAATCGCAAGTGACATAGAATCTTTTATAAGATAAAACAATTAATTGAATAGTAGACCTGAAAACATCTGGGTGAGTAACAGAGTTTGATTGGCTGAAGTTGACAGTTATTGCGGCAGGGATACGGGTAGGGGGCCTTCGATACCGACGAGCTGACCTGGCAAAAAGGGAATTCGCCTCACAATAGTTAGCAGGTGCTTGGAGGGCTTTAAAACAAGCAAGGTCAACAATGACTTTCCCCTCTATCCCAATTTTCCTCAAAGTCAATTGTCTTTAACCAGTTAACTGTGTATGAGGACTATACTCATCATGAAAAACGGCTAGAAACTTTTCTATCATGATCCGTCCATCCGTTCGTCTTCGAATTCCTCATCAAACTTTTATCATTATGAATGTGTATCTGCCACAATAACGTATTTTAGCGAATATTTTTGTCATTTACTTCACTGCAACGAGTATATTCGTCATCACTGGTTAAATTTGTTATTTTAATTGAATAATTTAAAAACTCCATCGTGCCTTCACTAATGATCGCTATATGCTACACTGTCTTGAAACGGAAAATTTGATATCCTTGGTACAGTTTGGAGTAAATGGAGTAGCAGTGAATATGATCGTAACAGTTTTTACGTTCAAAAGATCTTAAGCCTTAAATTAAAAGTCTCTCTCTCTCTCTCTCATCAATAAGAGCCTATACCAAAAACCCCTCCTAAAGCCGTTTGCATGAATCATGATCGCTGTATTCACAGTTGCATTGCTATCGATATTGCCGAGACAATCTCCTGCAGATTTCGATTTCTATAGAAAACCTTGCATAAATATCAAAGACAAGCATCATGACAAGAATTTCCGTTTTTGATTATGGAAAGCCTTTGCCTTCGATGCTTACATACAGTGAGGCTTCTGTTCTCTGATATCGTTTCTATCCCTAATTGGACGACTAGGAAAACAGGCTCATTTCTTGTTTGCTTGTTATTGGTCTTGGTTTGTTTTACTATCGAATTGATGGTGAGTACAACAATCAATGGAATAAGGATTGGATAGGATCCCGAATGTCGCAAAGATTACTTTTTATCCCAGGAATAAATCTCTTAAAAAGAAGAAGAATTTTAAAGGTAAAGAGTGGAGAATGGATACCCTACCTAAGGTTCACTATAAGGGCGACATTTTCAGCATTAATGGGAAAGAACACGCCTTAAAACCTTATAAATATTTGCGCTCTTTCACCGCTTAAACCAAGCTATCTGTGGTAGTTCTTCCCGCTGTTCCAACTGCTGCCATTTCGAAGTCAAACGTACTCAGGTACTACAACTTATTCTGTTCTCTTGCTACTTACGAGGCGTTCGTCTGCGTGCCACAAGCATAGGAGACATCCCCTCATAAAAAAATGAAGCTTCAGTTTGAATCATCAAAATTGAGAAAAAGGAAATGTTTTATTATTTAGGAGCAAAAGCTAAAAAGTGATGACCAAAAAAAAAAAATTGTATACTCATTCCTTTACACCCTACAACGCAAAGATATAGTGAGTTTGTGGGCGAGAAAAGTGTGAGATAGATTCGGAATCACTTTCTGAATTAAACTAAGCTTGTCCGTCCGTCCGTCTGTCTGTGTCGCCTGTATTCAACCTAAAGATCGCAATTTTTTTGATGTGTTATCGCCGAAGGAAGAAAATACTTCGAATCGGACCACTTTGTCAAGCCTTACCCGTACAACAATAACACATTTGTAAAAATCGTTATATAAATAACTGTGCTATAGGGCATGCAAAGACAGATAGGTTATGTATCAGTATCACTTTCTGAATCCAACTAAGCTTGTCCGTCCGTCCGTCTGTCTGTATTCACCCTATGGATCGCAAAATTTTTTGCTGTCTTATCGCCGAAGGAAGAAAATGCTTCGAATCGGACCACTTTGTCAAGCCTTCTCCGTATACCAACAACAACTCTTTAAAAGTCGTATAAATAACTGTAGTGTTGTATAAATAACTGTAGTGTAGGGCATGCAAAGACAGATAGGTTATAACCCGCTGTAGTGTTTTCACTTGTTTTTTTCTTCATTTAATTCAAATGATAAGATGAGGAAAAAAAAATTTTTTTTTGACCCCTTTTCTCTGCTTTTAAACTAAAATTCAATTTAATGAAGTGACAAATAAAAACAAAAATCTTTTTTACCGTCTTTTTCCTTTTTTTTAATTAAAATTCAGTTGATAAAGTGATGAATAAAAACAAAAAAAAAAAAATGTTCACCCTTTTTTTTTTTATTTCTTATTTTTATCTCTTTCTATTCATCACTTTAACACTTGAATTTTAAGCTTGAATTTTTATGTAATAAAAAATTGTTTTTGTTTTTTTTTTTTTGATTTTGATGAACCTCTTGATAATAGTGTAAGCCTCGCCGATTGAAAATCTCTCCTATACTGCTTGAATAAGTGAAAAAACTTTAGTTTTTTTAGTCTCGTTATAATCAATAAATCGAGTTTTGGAAATGAACAAAAATGCTTAATAAGTTCGAAATTGGCTCAGATCGTGCAGATGAATATGGATGTCTCGTCATTATCCAAAACATAAGTTATTTTTCTCATTTGATTTATCTTAAGTAATGGATATCCGAAATTCGCCGTAAGGCGAATATAATCTTCTTATTGACTTTATTGCTTTTATTATTATTGTTGTTGTTGTTGTTGTCGTTACTATTATTGTAAGAAAAAGGAGTGTCAATGTAAAGAGCATTGTTTGGAAAATTGTAATTGATTTATGTTTTCTTGATATAATATGTACAAACACACGCAAGCATAATACATATGCATATATTTGTATATGTATATGTATATATTTTGCAGACAAAACTAAAAACGTACGTTGTAATGAACTCAATAAATTTGCTGGAAGGTCGTATTCAATGAAAATTTATGGATGATAATCTTAGTTATGTATTTTACGTGTGGGTGAATTAATGGCATGTAATCAATGTGTTTTACATATATATGTACATATATATGTATATATATAAACATTGAAGTATGAACGAGTGTACGTTTGTTTATATAAGTTTTTGCTTTTGTTTTTTTTTTTTTGTTTTTTTACTTTAGCTTACGTTTATCAAATTTGATCTATTACATTAATTGAATATATTATTAGTTCAATTGAACAGTCAGATCGATTTACGATTATTATAATGCAAACAATTCTTTGCTTGCAACAATAACTTCCCCTCTCTATCGCCCCGGCTTTCATCAATCATTAAAGCACATACACCTGAAGCATTTCGTCTTAAGCATTAATGTTAAGCATAATAGTTTAAAACAATAAAATCAGACGAAAGTATTTTTTCAATTTTCAGTGAAATCTAAATTCAAACGTAAAAGGAAGTTAGTTAATTTAGTTAGTTAGTAGTAAATCCAAGAAAGCTTTTTTTATACCCACCAGCTGGGTAGATGATGGATAGATTAATTTTCTCAAAACATTTGCAACCTTCAGAAACAACATTTAGAGACTCTGTAGAGTAGAACATCACTCAATAAATCTCCAATCAGACACATATATGGCAATACTGTCGACAGACACATATGATTGCTAGATAGTATAGCATCACTCAATAAATTTCCAATCTGACACATATATGGCAATACTGTCGACAGACACATATGATTGCTAGATAGTATAGCATCACTCAATAAATCTCCAATCTGACACATATTTGGCAACAATGTCGACGGACACGTGTGATTGCTAGATAGTATCAGTTTCCAACAAGCAAGAAAATTATATTCCATCGTGACCGAATCTTTTGTACCCATCACCGTCATCATCTTAAAAGGGACTAGAAAAGTAAAAGAACTAAATTTTCATGTTCTATAATATTATGTGGACGCGGCTGATCTTTTCCATTTTCAAAATAAAAGTTTTTGTCGCATAGACGTTTGGGCATTATGGTTATGTCCTGTTAAGAGCTTAAGTCGCTTGCAGTCTTTTGCAAGTCTGCAAACGATATCTTCATTCTCGCTAACGGTAGGAATGTCACCACCAGGTTTTAAAAAGCGAGTGAACATACTTTTTTTTTTGTTTTGCCTATTTTCGATATAAAATACTAAAAATTAGAGAAATGATTGGCAAAAGTTAATCGATATGATCCAAGTGCCTGGTAATAAAGTACTCTGAACAAGTCTTGATCATAGGATGAAAAAAATTCAATTTTCTTTGCATATGAAAGCTAAAAAATAAGTAGATCGTGTTTCGCTTTATAGATTCACATGGCAACTTCCATCGAAAAACGCTATAAATTAGGCCATATTACGCAAGTACTTTCTGTGAACACTTTGCCCTTCTAAATGAATTTTAAACTTTTATTTTACACATATATGCCAAGCATCCAGGATCTTTGTTAACAAATGTTAATGAATTTTGCGAACTGAGTGATTATAAAACTGATCCGATCTAATCCATGTTCAGAAGATCAAATAAAACAGTTTCACAAAGTCAAAAGCATTTAGGTAGTACTTAGTACTTACTATTTGGTTCGTGCGTTTCATGTTCACCATTATTACAACAACGTAACATCTTTCAAAAAAAAACTCTTCCTCTGCAATAATATCAGTTCGTCTTCCAAGATTCACCATGCTCTTAAACACTTGCTAGAACTTTTACATTACAACTAATAAATAACTCATCTCTTTCACAAACCTATCATAAACTAATGTATTTTGATTTGTTAAAATTAGTTAAATGTTTTTATTAATTTCACTTTTTCGTTTGAATTTTTTACATTTTCAAATTGAGGATACGAATCAAGTACAGGGTTACACGCTATAACATATTTTCTTTTATGTAAATTTTTTTTCTTTGCTTACGGTATTATCTTTGCATGCAATAATTTTATTGAGAATAAAAACACGTTGGCAATGCTGTAAAACTTATTTGTTCTCAGTTTACTTAGAACGCGTAGCAATGACAAAAAACAGGGAAGTTTTTTTTTCCATTGTGGAATTTTCATGTAAATTAAATTTAAAAGCTACACATATGAGCCGTTAAAAGTGTTTTAAGATGATTGTATATTATATGCAGACTTTTAACGGTTTTTATTGGTTACTTGAAAAACAATTGTACAAACATTCACGTTCAGTTTATGCTTTTTAAATATCGAAGTTATTTAAGTTTATAGCCGAAACGTTTGTAAAGTAGTAAAGAAAGAAATATAAAGTTTTGAAAGCCTCCAAATGGACTTGTACTATTTTTTAATATCAATAAAATATAAAAATCACATAACACACATTTTTTAAAGAAATTTTTATTAAAAATATTTAGAAAAATAATTTTAATAATAAACTTCAATACTTTTTCGAGTGACGCCATTTAAGTTATTTTACATTGTTATGTATCGGTTTTTATTTTTACATCTTACAATAAGTTTGTGTGAATCTACGTCACCCACCCAGAAGGACTTGATTCACCTTTTATTATACCGGAGGATTCAGCATCACTTTCGCTCTAAGCTTGTCTGTCTGCCGGTCTGTCTATCCTTTGTCCAATCTATTCGGATCGGATCACTTTTTCAACCAACCACCTTGTATTTATATCCTCCACTACCTGTGGTACAGGAATATTAAGTTTGTGCCGACATATGTAACGCATAGAAGCGCTTAAGATAAACCTACCTTTTGTCTACCTACCTGTCTGTCTGTCTGATGTCTGCCCATGCAAACTTGTGTTCAAGCTGCAGCTTATAATTTTTGGAATATTTCGATGAAATTTGCTGCAGTCACATGTTTTGACCCAAGGAAGAACGCTGCTGAAAATGCTTTGGATCGGTTCACTTTTCCCAACAGCCCCCATATTACGCTCTATCTTGAGAACTCATTATATGAAAAAAAATGGAATTTTTCAAAATTTCTCCACAAAAGTGATTAATAATAAGTAATAGTATTTCGGCATACTAAGTTGGTGTGAAAATTTTGGATCGGCAGGTACCACTTTGCACCCTATCCTGTATAGGGAAGACTAAAGTTCCTATAATAATTCACTGTACCAGATTTGGGCCATCCACTCATATTTCTCGATCCTACCCCATATAAGGATTTTACAAACAAATTTGTTTTTTTGGACAGAAAAGTCTAAATTTTAATATCTTATAATGAAAGTTGATCCATAACGGGAGTTTGATATAAAAATTGAGCCTCTTGGTCACGGCCATTTTTACAGAAAGTTAGCCTTTATTTGCAAAGTAGTTTTAATTTTTAATCTACAGTCCCATAATAGTAAGATCCTATGAAAATAGAGTATAGTTTTTGTGTTGTATGACAAATGTAAGACAAAATGGGGTAGGGTATTTAATAGTCGACATTGCTCGGCTATAATGTTTCTACTAATATTGTTTATTTGTAGGAAATTGTTTTACTATGTCCCACAAGTTTCTTTCTTTTTCTTTTTTTTTTTTAATGGGAAATTAAAAGACATCATAGCCCATCTTGATTAAGTGATTATACCGTTGACCTGGGCATGTTAGTGACATTCACTATCTCGCGCGCATTATATCGCGGATTTTCAGTGAGCATACTATTGATGAGCTCTGAATCCCTTCATTTCATGCGCCTTCATTTTTCAAATCAAAATTTCCAGATCTAAATTTTTTAAACCAAATTGCCTATGACTCTAATAAACGCAAAATGAGAAGTATTTTTATAAGAAAGAAGAAGAAGTAATGTTGTGGAAATCTTTTGTTTGTGTTCAATCTAAAGGTCGCAAATTCTTAAGATATTTTAATGAAAGTTGGTCAATTCTGACATGTTTTTGCCCAAACACGAACGCTGTTAAAGGATGGTTTGGACCGAGTCACTTACAGATGTGATACAGTTGCGACTTATACATTATAAAAGACTAACATATTTTAAAGGTACTTGGGCTTGGTATGGAATGGAGTTAGATAACGTTACAGCCTTCGTCCTGTTAAGTACTTAGAGTAAAGCAGGATTAAATTCATTGTCCATTCAAATTTCCCGAACTGAATTTTCTCATATAAGCGGGTCCGAAAAAGCATGTGAAGCAAAACAACATTTCTGATTAATATCATAAGAGATACGTCGGAAGATCGGAATCCAATATCTGTAACGAGAACTGCTATATGCTATCATTATTTCGTTTATTGGAAGCTTGTCTACGATAACTTGCAAATTTTTTGTTGGAAACATAATCTACGATATGAGTGACTCAATAAAGCATTTTGTCCACTGATTTCTTTGCGAAAAGAGGACGGGGTGTTGACAGTTGGATGATCAAAGTATCTGATCTACTATTGTTGGTAAGAGTTTTAAGAAAGCGTAAGACACATTCTAGATGATTCTTCTCTACGCTTTCGTTATTTTTCAATCCCTCACCATCAACATTTAAGTCCAATTAATGCTGCCAAGGAATCTGATGATTTACGATTAGGTTATATAATCTTCGCTGTAGGAAGGAAGCAAACTGCCACCAGAAGCTACCAAACACGTCATTGGTTGCAGAAAAAGCGTCGTTCTCCGCTTCAGTTACATAATCTCATGCAGTTTTAGCGACAATATATTTTACCAAGGCATTGCTTTGTCTTCATTTCAACAAAACGTAATAAGTTTGAAAAAATTTGTATTTTTTTCTTTCTCTTTATAAAGTAGAGAAGACTATGATATAATATGAATTTAAAGTGCATTTTATTACTTCTGAGAGCGCTTATGTTCTCCTCTTACATATGTATTCAAAAAGGTGGAAAAGTATGAAAATATAAAAATAAATAAAAAAAAGTAAAACTTTAATTTAAAAAAAAAAAAAGGGGCAGAAAATTATATTGGTCCTAAGACGAATCTGGAATACCTATTACCAACATTAGGAAAATATATTGTCCGTCATAAGAACACCAGCAAGAATATGGGAACGATGTGTGCGAAATATGTCAAGTTTTATACCCTACACCAGATATGCTATAAAGTTCTATTAAATTTGTGCGGAACAAAGCAACCGATAGATCCATCTTTAGTTTTACCGATCAAACTAACCTTGTCTGTCCATCTATCCGGTTTTTTTTTTTGTTAAACCTATTGGCCGAAATTTTTGGCGATATTTTCATGAAATTTACTCCATCCATTAACATATTTCGATTCAAGGACGACCACTATTGAAAATGATTTGGATCCGCCCGCCTACTTTTTCGACCACTTCCGATAGAAGTGTTCATTTTGAAAAGTCGCTACACGGATAAGTGTAGAATGCCATAGCGTATTTAATCGTGGGCCATGGGCGACTATGATGCTTTTGGTTGTTAACTATTCTTTGTGTGCACATAGTCCAAGTTGCCTTCATCCATTTGTTATGGCTTAGCAACTGAGAGGATGTGCAGCAAATATCAGCTCACTCTCTCTCTCTCTCTCTTTCTTTCTTTCTCTCTTTCTCTTGGGACTTTTGCAGGCAGAACAGACCGTCGGTAGGCGGCGGATGAACAGACGAACTCGGCTGAATCAACTTAATTCTGGGCTGAAAATAAAATTTTTTTTTTTGCAAACAACTCAAGTGAATAAATTATTCAAAATTTTTTTTTTTTTTTTAATTTTTCTTACTTTTTCTTTTTTCCTGCTTTCTTAATTTCATATTTTAAAAATTTTATAAGTTCCCCCTCCCCCTTCCAGTTATTAAATTTTTTGCTGTTTCTGTTATTTGTGGTGATGTAGTTGTTGGTGGTGGTGGTGGTGGTGTTGGTGTAATTGTTGGTATATTTTTGCATTCGAAAAGGTAACAAATACATATATAACTTAAGTGGGCTGCATGTGTGTTTTGTGAAGCATATACATAGGCATATGACATGTCATTTAAATCATAAATACAGTCTAAGAGATCTAATAGTCGTAGTACCCATTCCCATGAACGATGCAAATCTCGTCTACAGTGTCCTTTGCGCTACTCACATTTTTAAAGTAATAAAGCTTAAGATGGCGTAAATGCTTCTTTTCACTGTTCTTTTTTTTAATTTGAGATTTTGTCACCAATGAAACGTGCTTTGTGTGTTGAGTTGTGAGACGAGTGAAATCGATGCCATAAACGACAAAACAATCGATAAGCCTGCATGTTTAAAAGCATAGTCCGCTCGAGATCATACATAGCATAGCGGGAAAAAACTTATAGGACGCCCCTACGTTGACAATATGTTTTTCCTATCCTTCATTAATAATCTGTTTATCTATTGTCCTTTTGTCACAAATTTTCTGCTAGTAACTCATTAAAAATTATTCAGTCAATAATTTAAACTCCGCCACCAATCACTCTATCGAGGAAATTTCTCTATTTAGAAAATAAAATAAAATCCTAATCCTAATCCCAATAGTTGGGATCGGACCTAGACAACAATGTAATTAACAATGTATTGTAATAGTTATCTAATCAACTGACACGACGGCAATTACCAGTTTTTACATATTGACACAAGTGACTCTGTTCAAAAAATAAGGCTAATATTCAAGTTCACACATTGCGCGAGTATATCGACTATCGGATATATATACATATATATATATATATATGTTTTTTTTTGATTTGTAGTACTGTGAGAGACGACCCCACATCTGCCATACTTCAGCTCCGCTTGGTTTTGTATGGCACAAAAGGTATTTTTGAAAAGCTTTGAAAGACATTCGGAAAATCGATTGGACAACAACTGCTTCGAGGAGAATTCAAAAGTCTACAGTATCTGCGAGGGATTACTTTGGAAGCACATATAGAATAAAAAACAATTAAATTGGCCTTACTTTTTGATCACAGTAGTATATTTCTTTATTCTATTTTGTTTACGATATCTAAACAAATTGCTATTTACCTTAACAACGAGGACTTTTCTTGAAAGAGGGAAAGTTGCATGGTAATGGCTATTAAACCATTTAAAATGCCTTCATTTTTCCAGGAGGAGGAGGAGGATATCATTTCCTCTTACTTATACGATATTTATGCTCTTATTGAAGAAACTTTTTAAACCGCATCCCCTCGTAATTGTAAACAATGGTGAAACCCGAATAGAAAACATTCGCAAACATACATTAAAACATATTTGCATAATAAAGAATAAGTTTCAGTGTCTGAGGGGAAAAATCGAAAACGAATAGCATTTCTCCTCGGATTAGAAATTAAGTTTACGTAAATTTCCTGACTTGCGCTCTGTTAAGTCCAGAGTTCGAAAGAAAGTCAAAATTGATCCAGAAATGTCCTGTGCAGAGGGATGAAGACAGCTTTAAGTCGACTGCTTTAAGTAGACATGTAAAAAACTACATCAAAAACACTCTTAACTAACTCTAGTAAGAGTGCTATTCATGCAACAACTTTGATTCAGCATACGAACTATTTTCGATAGTGCTCGTCCTTAAAATATTCCAGAAATTAAGAATGTGTGCGTTGGACACAAGAAAAAAAAAATTAACAGAGGGACAGACAAACTTAGATGAACGATATCATAAGGACGGGTTTATCACAAACTCTTGTGGGTGCTGTACACCTCCGAAAGAACTTAGTATACCACAAGCGGTGTGGGATGTAAAAATCAAAAAGGAGAGTAGGAATCAGGTTGAATACTGCCAAGGTTGAATATTCCCAGGTAAGAATTGGGTAATGAGTAATGCAGCGAATAGCACCTTAATTAATGCAACCACCAACTTAGCTTCGTCTAACGTTAGCAACGTAACGCAAATGAGAACTGGCACCAACACTGCACAGGCACACAAAATTCAAGTACGACAGCGAAATGGAAATCAAATTGAATATTACGGACCATCGTGAAGTTAATACTAAGCTTCAAGAATCAAAAAAAAAGTATATTTTTTTTAAATGCTAAGTCATGTGATCTATTCAATCCTTATTTATGGCAGGTCATAAAGAGTCAGAGATACAGAGAAAATGAATACCACATTACCGCGAATAAGTTCTAATTAAGAACCGGGCGGGGCTGAATATATTATTATGATTATTTTTATTATTTGAATTTATTTAGTCTAATCGAATCAATTGTTATGTTAAAGAGAGAGGAGAAAGAGAGAGAGAGAGCTAAAAAGTCATCGGTTTTTGACAAAAAAAAATTTGGACGATTTGTTATAAATGTAAGTCAGATGGATGTTACTTTCTGCGTTTTTACTTTCTAGGCTGTACTTCAGGTTCATTGTACCCAAAATAAATGCTCGTTCGATTTGAAGGGTTATGATGTTAGATATTTTGTGCACAGCTGTAAAGTGGAGGGTCAGATTTCTTAAAAATCTTGGTATTATCGAATTTAAGTTGTTTGCTTCCCATACTACGGAAAAAACGATAAATTTTCTATTTACAAATTTTTGCTTATGGAATATTAACTTTAGATCCTGGCACAATTCTGTTGCGTATAGCTTTTACGGTTCGGAAGAATAGCTCCCAAGCTGTAACTATTCTATCACTCTTTCTCTCCACATACTTACCGACCATATACGTATACATATACATATATATCATTCATGGCCACAACTCTATTCTACTATGCCCAGCAATCAAGAATATATAAAGAAAAATCTAAAATCTGCTGTAAAAGGAAAGAGTTTTCTCAAAATATGTTTGAGAACAATTTTCCGTAAGATATTCGTATATATTGTGCCTTATGTGCAATCGTTGCAGAGGCACTGAAAAGGAGACATCCAGCCGGCAATCGCTGACACAAAAAATAAGAAAAATAAGACATAAGAAGAACGACAAAAAATGCAACATAGTGTATAATAGTGTGTAACGGCACAATTGCAGATACAATTACTTTTTCATATATTACTGTCACACACACATGTTGCGGCAAAAATATCGATTTATCCAGCAATGGCAAATAATGAAAAGCATATGCGCCGTAGCAAAAATTCAGAAAAATGATGACTCAACCGCTGCAGATAATTACGTAGACAGCAAGGACATATAGTGATATGGAATGAACATAAAACGAGTTATTATCATGAAATCAGTAGCAAATGTCATGAATAAATTCCTCATTTTATAATTAAGATTAACTTGCGCTTTGGATTGAGAGGAAGATTGAAAAAATGATGGCAGGAACGGTGACTTCTAATTCAAATCAATGAAATCCGCGGCCGATTTGTTCAGTTCATATTCATGGCCAACTTTTACTTTGCTTCTTTTGAGGTTATGTCTTGTAATATCCTTGAGCTTATGATGTAACATTAATTGTAGTTTTTTTTTTTTTTTTTTTTTGATTTTTCAACCCATCTATGCATCCATCTGCCTTTTTAATCATTAAATAAATGCTGCGACCGGTATAGTCGCGTTCACGATTTTTACCCCTTTCGCTGTATTCTTCGATTTCGCTTCTTAACCGTAGCAACTGTTTATTACATTCATCCGAGTTTGAATAGAATATTTTATTTATGTAGTTGCCTGCTGGGAAAAAAACTAAACCTATTGTCTGCCTCTTCAGGAACGACGTTTTCTACACTAATTTTGTACGTCTCAATCGTACATTGTCGACGCTATTACCAACGACGCCAATTTGATTTGTATTTATTTCGTTGCGAGTGTTTGCATTGAACAACTTACTATAAAACTTTTCCTTCTTTCGTTATAATTAGAACAAATAAAAACACTGCAGTTAGGCACGGGTCATCATTAAATACCCTATATTCACCTACGACTATTCATATACAAGACGTTATACAAGAAGTGATTCGAAAAACTGATCTGATCGGAATCATTGTCAATAGTTTTCGTTCCTAGATCGAAACACGCCGACACAGTAAATTTCATCAAAATATCTCATTGGTTACGGCCTGTAACGTGAGCGCCCGGAAGCAAGGCGGAAAGCCAGGCGGATAGACAGACAAGCTTAAATCGATTCCCAAGTTGATTCTGGCAGTTACATATTTCTGCGCAAACTTAACATACTCTTGTCCTACAAAAATCGAAATGTCCACGTAAGTGTCCAAGGGCGTCAACAATTTCAATGGTGCATAAATTCGTCATTAAAGATTTTTTTTTTGTTTCATATTTTTCTCTTGCTTTGGTTTTGCTTTAAGTGTTTATTTATTTTTCATTGCATATTCTTAGGCTCATTGATTTTCATTTGAAAACATGTTTTGTTATTACACCAAGTGCAACGCCCGAACATGTGTGTGTTTCTGCGCCAACTCTTTGCTAACTTACTAATATTGTTATTATAATTTACTTATCTCAAAGAAATAAGTTCTTGAACTAAAGTAAGACGAGCACCAGAACCTTAAACTGTGGACTTTGAAAAAAAAAATGTTTTAAATAAACTTTTACCTAAGTTACCTGAAAAGTGAAAAATACATTTTATCTTAGTCACTCGTAGTTGACTACGTTACTTCAAAGCTTAGCGCAATTCAAGTAATTCGAGCGCGTTTAAACTTTCTTACTCATCAATCAGAAACTCTCACATATATATATTCTATGGGTAATTCAATAATAAGTGTATAAAAATGGAAAAATTGATCACACCCTCTCAATATTGTAGGGCATAGGCGCTGCAAATGTTTTTTGTAAAAAGCTTTGTAACGCCCAGAAAAATGCTTCAGAGAACCCTTGAGTACCTATGAGTAGTCTTAACTAATATCTAAACATATTTGTCTGTTCGTCTGTCTATCTGTCCGTTTACCCAATAGTGTCGTATCTGCGGAAAACACTCTTCCATTTACAAATATGAAGTTACCGACTACGGGTTCGGAAAAATAATTTGAAAGTGATCCAAGGCTATCAAAGGAAATGCCTAACCGAGAATACCTTTGCTTCCTTTTGTTTTTTGGTCATTTCCCATAACACACTATAAAACTATTCACTTTTATGTTGCAAAAGTAAAAAGAGTTGGTCACGCCCACTCATTCTTATAGAATATGAAAATTTAGTTTTTTCCCTTCGTTGTTTATTCTAATAGGAAAATAGCGATGAATATAAAAAAGCAAAGTTCGCCCAATGGTCGCTTGTTTTTTCAATCTTGATAAGATCGGCAAAATATGATAGGATCGGTCAAAATCGAACACAATTTTTATACTGCCTGCATTTGCTTTCAGTTTATTAAAACGTTAATGGAGGGCGCAAAAATTTCGGCACAATCGATAATTTTCTTAGTTGTTGCATACTGTGCCACTTGTGGTACAAGGGTACATTAAGTTTATGCGGACGTATCCAACATCCAAAAGAACTTGAGGTATTGTCTTGTATTATACCGTTCCGAGTCATTTTTTATATCGATCTAAGCTCGTCCGTCCGTCTGTCCATCTTGCTTTCCTCAAGGAAGAGCAGAAAACATCAAAGTTGATTTACGTGAACAGAAAATTTAATAAGTATATCGGGAACATATTCATATACCTGTAGTTAATTTTCTTGTAGTTGCCTACTGCGAAGGGCAGTTCTATTGCATTCAGTCAATTAGAAGATACTTTGTAAGTTTAAAAAAAAAAAAAAAATTATTTTCTATGCTTTTCGATGATTGTCTTGCATTCTCAGATGAGGGGATGTCACCATCTAATTGCAGACTTCTCTACTAGATAGTCATTTACTGTGGGGCCTCAAGATTTATCACAAAATTGTGGTGTTAATGACGACACCCCGAGAAGTAGTAGTAGTAGTAGTGTGATTGGATGCTTGACATTGCTGGCTTGATATCTGCTCTTTATACATTAAAATCTTTCGGATTCCCGAATGCAAGAATGACTATAATAAGTCGTATAATTCTGACAACCGAAAAGCATTATAATCCGAAAGGTGATCTGGTTAGACTAAGGACTAACTTTGTTTGACTTAATGGTAATTTTATTTATTTCAACGGCAATTTTATAAGGCTTAGGTGCAATTTTATATGGCTTAAGGGCAATCTTATAAGACGTAAGGGCAATTTTATAAAACTTAGCGTCCATTTCATTTCACTTAGGGACAATTTTATAAGACTTATTGGCAATTGTGACCAAACTTAAACTTTGACAAAGTTTCTCAGTACTGGGTGCAACCCTGCGGGGAGTACTTTGGCGAATGTGTACTATTTATATACACATATGAGCAACCACTCTGAGTGTGTATCCTATACGAAAAAGAAAGGAATCAATCTATTCGATCATCAATAAATCAATATTTCACAATGTAAAGGTAGTCACGATTCGGTGAATACCATCAGCATTCAGTTATATTCTTTTTATAAATATTTTCTTAAATAAGGTAATATTACGAAGCTGGTTATTGAAAATGTAGGCTTTCCGTTAATCATTGATCATTCAATTATTTCATAATCTGTCTTAAAACAGCGAAAATCTCCTCTAAACGCTATGTATAGAAATACTATTTGTAGGCGAATTGAAATATGAATAAAAAAACCTACAACCTACACTACTTGTCTAACCATGAATGCACTTCTCTCTGCCGAAAGCTCTCTTTAAAAAACCAGACGTTCGGCTCCTTTACCATTTTAAGTAAATGAATAACTATATGCATGTGTATTGTATGTTGCTTGTGTGCTACAAAATTTCACAAAACAAAAACAAAAAAAAAAACAAAAAAAATCACGCTCCGAATAGCCCGGCATTGTCGTTAACTTTGGTCGCAAGTGAAGTGTATAAAAAACAGTCCCACATCAACAACATCATCATCATCATTATTATTATGATCATTATCATCGTCATTCCAGCCAGCAAAGCAAAATAACAAAACAAAATCACGTCATTTAAGACAAGCAGGTTATTAAGTATTTTTATAGCTATTTTTCTTTTATTTTATTTTTTGTTATTTATTTATTTATTTTTTTTTTTTTGTTTTCGTATTTGATATTCAACACTGTTGTTGTTGTTGCTGCTGCTGCTTCTGCTGTAAACTCTGTGCTTAATTTAATCAGAGAAAATGTGTAACAATGAATATGCATAGAACTTACACATATGCATATAATCATATGCGTATATATATGCATAAGTGTATATATATATATAGATACAATACGAGAGATCCATATACAACATCGACATGCATAACGAAGAAGTTGTTTAAAGCGATTTCTTTCCATATAACATATATAATTAATAACATTAAAAAGTTAATAATAAGAAATTTAAAAATTTTCACTAAAAATTCCAATTTCAATTTAATTAAATAATAGATTTTTGCAAAATATTAACATTTTTTGGGATATTTATAAGCAGATGTTTTGTTGGTTTCTCTTAATGTTCATTTATTTTATGCTAAATGACGTAATAATGTTTGCAATAAATGTATAAACAACTTTTTAAATAAATGCATTTTTATACAAATAAATAAAAGCAAAACAAAACAATTGCGCGAGTATTTCAATTAAAAATGAACGAAGTTTTCAATTAAATATTTTCAAGCTAAACAAGTTCCCTAAGTAGAGGCCTTACTAGGATTTCGGGTTCTACGATCAATAGGTGGTATCAAGTCAAACACGAAATATTACTCGGCCCAAGTCTAAGTCTCAGTTAAGAAAATTTTAGTTAATCATCGATAGAATGAACTGACCTCCTCCTCCTCCTCGTTACGTTGAGATCAAGGTTTCAAGCAATTAAAAAACATATATAGGCACTACAGTGGAGCATGGCCCTCCATTAAATACCCTTCACCGCCCTATTGTTATTCATAAAATGACTTTTGTAAATAAGGGGTTACAGGGACAGTGATCGAAACATTTCGAATAGCTGTCGTCCTTGGGCCAGAATATGTTGATGGGCCATATTTCATCAAAGTCTCTCAAATACGTAAGTTGAAGACGAGAATAACGGACGGACAACCTTGGATCGTTATAATAAAAGCTGTGTGTCTTTCTAATCATCTTCTAGGTGTTGCATACATTTGCACAAACTTAATATACCACAAGTGCCAGAAGTAGTAGTAGTATAAAAAAAGTTGATAAATAATTGCTAAACTGCTTCGAATTTCTTCTTCGAATATTCTTTTATACCATCAAACATTTTAATCTGCTAATGTCTGTCTGTACCATTATTTAATCTAATTGTTTTGCATATTGTTGAGCACGAAAGGAAGCATCCAACTGTAACAAAGAACACCAACAATTGAGGGAAGTAGGAGTTCTCTTCAAGCATAACCTCAATTAATGCTTTGGCTTCAATACGATAATTTAATAATCAATGAAAAACGTAGTAGAGGGCATCAGCTTGTCTTTGGATACCCTAAACCATCGCTCGCAATATATTTATTCATATGACGACTCTTCAAATGAAACGATATATGAAAAGTGAATAAGAAAATGGACTGAACCGAACCATTTCAAGTAGTTCTCATCCTAGAACCAAAGCACATCGATTTGCCAAAATTCATCAAAATATATTGAAAACTACGAGCTGTAGGTTGAGCACAAAACTATCAGACAGACAGACAGACAGTTAAACAGACGAACTTATTCAGAATTGCGTCTGGACCGGTCGGTATAATAAAAGGTGACTTTAGCTCAAATACTTCAAAGTGTTGTACAAATCCGCACAAACTTGATATAACCACTTGCAAGAACTTCAATAAAGTTCAGCCATACAAAGCATGGTAAATAGCGGTAACAAAAAGAGCAATCTACAAAGTCGATCGAGCGCAAGAAGTAACAAAAGTAGATAGTAACAGTAGGCTACAACGGCAACATATTGTAATCAATCAGCAATCGCTAAAACAAGTAGTGGTGGTAAGTTACAAAAGAGATTAAGTGCAAGCAGCAGCAAAAGTCAGTGCGAAGACAGCTATGTAATGGTAATTAAAGCGTACTATGATACCAAGAAAAAGCTAATAAGGAAAATTAACAGTGGACCACCGAGTGAGGTGAGTGTAATTAGGTGAGTGAGGTGAGTGTAATTAGCAGTACCTGAAACACAAAAATACCTAAATTAAGAACTAACAGTGGGCTGCAAATCCAGCTCTATGCAAATAATGGCAAAACTAAGTAGTCATAGAAAGCTACGAAAGTGGGTAAGCAATAGGAGTTCAAGACTTTACGTTACTCTCTTCACTGGTATAAACTATTGTGCAATATCTTAAAATTATTCAGAAGCAATTTTGCAAACGACAGATTTCTTCAACAGTACTAAGGTGTACAAGTACAAACCTCATAAAACCGATGGAGAACCTATACACATTTTTCAAGTGACCTATAATGACGAATAGATATGCGTATCGAATTGTTCACTTATAACTTGGATGCATAATTGTTTTCAGTATCTAAGTATGCAATAGCTTCGTAGGATCTAGAAAATACAAAAGCTTTATAAACTATATTTATGTAGATTAAAGTATTCCTATCCATCTTTATAGAACTCTCCCTGTCGCAAGGAAAAGCGCAGTCTGCAATTTATCATCAGATGTTAAATTTGAAAACCCTCCTCAAAAGGTTCGAGAATTATATTACCGAGAAAGTAAACCAAATAACTAGAAAATTATTAGCAGAAGCAGAGACTCAACGCGTCGAAATGGAAGAAACTATTTCACAGAAACTATGATATTTCTTCTGTTACTTCTTCTCATTTAACAGAAAGTATGATGTTTTTTCTGCCACTTCTATTCATTTAACAGACGAGAGAGATTTTTTATTCACTATTTTTCTTATTTATTAAAAGCAACTCTGTGCTCTCTCTATTCTCCTCATATAGTACAATACCTGTCGCTGCTTACGTGTAAAGCAATGAAAACCTATTCAAGAAATGTATTCTGATTTATTTTGCCCATTTTTTCATTCTTTTTTTGTCTTTAGGGAGCTTCGCAACATGTCTACCCTTATCTACTTGGACGCTTGGACATTTGGCTAGTGCAAACATTTACAAAAATTGGTATTAGCAAATTCATTCATAGCTCAGTCGCCCGTCCTACGGTCGGTACTCGACGTACTTAGACGTCAATAGTCGACTAGAAGAAAAAAATATGTGAAATTAAAGCTTGCCAAGAAGATAATACGCCAATTATTAGCGAACAAAGTGTGTTGCAAATTTCTATAAATTAATGAGAGTTTGGATATACAACATTCGACGTACGATGTATGTACGTATATATATTTCTTACCTATTTCGCGCAATATTTTAGCAAATTGGTCCATTGTCTATGGTTCCATTAGTAGATTAACTCTTAATATAAAAAAAAGAAAGGCGATACACTTCTTCAAACTCTTATTATATTATTTTAATATATTGCACATGAATATTAGTGATCTTAGAAAGATGACGATTTTTCGTGTTTTACCGCAGCAAATAAACTTTTTAACGATCGTTTTTTATTAAATAAATTTAAAATATTTTTGTAAATCTTAAGATTTCTTAGATGTTCATATAAAGCCGCAAAAAGTATCAAAGTAACTGCCATGAAAACAGATGTTTTACGATATACAGAATTGCCAGTGCAAAGATAAATAAAATTAAAAAATATTAAATTGAATAAGAAATTTTAATAAGTTCGACAAATTAATTAGACATTTTAACCACCCTGCTCCCCGATCCCTTGAATAAAAAGCATGAAAAAATTTCACAATCATTTTTATCATTTGCTTTAATATTTTCAAACAGTTTCAAGTTTATATGCAAAATTTAAAGCGATTGCTCCCACTGTAAACAACATAAGCAAAAGAAAAAAACACAGAAAGCTATCGAACTCACTGTCACAGTAATTCTAGTATTAAAGTTTGAGAAAAAAGTATACGAAGAATACCTGCTCATGAAATCCATATACATGACAAGAAGTAAATTACGTATTTATATGCGTTTATATGAAATATATATAATTTTTGGAAGAATTTCAATTGTCTGACGACGGCATGTTTACCTGTGAATAAGTGCTACAAATAAAATAAATTAAGAGAGAGGAAAAAAACAAAGTTATGGCCAAGCAGACTGTCACCACAAGCAATAAGTTAAGTCTCAACAATGAGGTCATAATACAAAATAACAATAGAAACGATAGGTCGATATCTGTATTGGCAAAAAAAAAAAACAAAAGCGCAGCTGTTTGAATAGAAATCAAAATGAAAGCAAGCAAGAAAAAAAAAGGGAAAGAAACAGAGAGAGATAGAAAGGTTTCCAACTCCCTTCAGTTAGAAACACTTATTTAACTTTTCTATTAAAATATTGCGAACCCTCCACCGACCCCGAATTTGCAAAAACATGAAATCACATGTGCCAGTAAATTGTGAATTAACTTTCTAGTCGTCCTTCACATATAAAAAGTAATATCATTAACTGGTGACGATAGCGCTTTTACTGTCTTGCATTTGGAAATTAAAATCGTGTTTACTTCCCATTTGCAATATTGCTTCCACTATTTTCAATTTGATGGGGATGATATATGTGTATAGGAGCCTAAAGAAAACAAACTCCCACACAATACAATACTTGCACTGGAAACAAGGATCATCATAAGAGAAATGTTATGATTAGCTACACTTGTACTAAAATGAAATTCGATGACATAATGTATTGAAAAGCATAAACAAAAGGAACAACGCATTAGCAGACAGATGGCCCGCAATAGCAGTAAACAGACTTCACAATTGTTTGGAATTTAACCGCAAGCTTCTAGCTTAATTTGTTTTCTTTGTGTCTAATTTATCCATAAATATTCCTTTGCAGTTTTGTCAAATAAAAAAGAAATTGATCGATAATAATTCACTCAAGTTATTTGCAATTTATGTGCAATATATGTGACTCCATAAAAAATTGTCGTTTAAAATATCTCTCGGCTTATTTTCGAATCAAACCTCCCTCCCCCTGCTGGCAGAAAAAAGACGAAAGGTGTAAAGAAGAATACACATCTTAGTAAAAGCGATAATCGCTTTTAGGGCTTTCTTTGTAAATAAGATAAAATGACTAATCAGGCTAAGCATAAGATTCGAAACCCTCCCTCAGCGACACCCTTTAATTGATTATATAATGATTCATTGGGTGAAAAAATCACGCCAAGGATCTAATGAGTATCTATGATGCTATATAAAGCCTTTGTCGTAGAGTTGGTATAAACTTTTCTCGATTTGAGCTTACTTCACACAACGGCATACACGTAGGTGACGTAAGCGGAAGTTCTCGTTATGTATATATACAAAAACAATTTGTTGTTGTTGACACTACATGCAATCAATTCGTATTTAGGCACCCATGCATTCATCCACCTATTTATAGAAGAGAAAATTCAGAGGAACACGAATCGGGTTCATTCAACTTTTGTTCCCGTTGAGTGCACGCAGCTAAACACAAATAGAATCAAACTATTTAATATTCTTCTGGTTTAAACTCTAGCGCATTTCTCTATGTATTTACACCAAGAAGATGCCTAATTAAACCACCACCAATAACAAAATGAACGAAAAAACATTGAAACATTTTCATTTCGTACTTCAATCAAATGCAAAATAGCCAGAGTTTTTATTCGTTTTCTTTAAAATTTATCATTTTCCTGTTATATTAAATTTTTATAGCTCGCTTGTGCATCGGATCGAATTTTTTTATCTTTTTTTCTTTTAATGTTCTCTCCTTTGTTTAAATAACAAAACAAAAAATGAAAATTTTTCAGCTAAGGTCATGAATCTCTCCCAAATATCTTTCTTAAGAATTTGTATAGCGCGGCTTTTGTTTTGCTTTGTATATAATGTCTACCAACATATCTAATACTCTTCTGCACCCTCGCCTTCGCCATCACCAGAGTCCATACCGACTTCTTCATAATCTTTCTCAAGTGCCGCCAAATCCTCACGTGCCTCTGAGAACTCGCCTTCCTCCATACCCTCGCCTACGTACCAATGGACGAAAGCACGCTTAGCGTACATTAAATCGAACTTGTGGTCGAGACGAGCCCAAGCCTCGGCAATGGCCGTGGTGTTGGACAACATGCAGACGGCACGTTGCACCTTTGCCAAGTCACCGCCAGGCACAACAGTGGGTGGCTGGTAGTTAATGCCGACTTTGAAGCCGGTTGGACACCAGTCAACGAATTGGATGGTGCGTTTAGTTTTAATGGTGGCTATGGCGGCATTGACATCCTTGGGCACCACATCACCACGATACAACATACAACAGGCCATGTATTTGCCGTGCCGAGGATCGCACTTGACCATCTGATTGGCAGGTTCGAAGCAGGCATTGGTAATTTCTGCTACCGATAATTGTTCATGGTATGCTTTCTCAGCCGAGATAACGGGCGCGTAGGTAACCAAGGGGAAATGAATACGTGGATAAGGTACCAAATTGGTTTGGAATTCAGTCAAATCCACATTCAATGCACCATCGAAACGTAAAGAGGCGGTGATGGACGATACAATTTGACCGATTAAACGATTCAAATTGGTGTAAGTAGGCCGTTCAATATCTAAATTACGTCGGCAAATATCATAAATAGCTTCATTGTCAACCATGAAAGCACAATCCGAATGTTCCAAAGTTGTATGGGTGGTTAAAATCGAGTTGTAGGGCTCTACAACGGCTGTAGAGACTTGAGGAGCAGGATAAATAGCAAATTCCAATTTGGACTTTTTACCATAGTCTACGGACAAACGTTCCATCAACAATGATGTAAAACCCGAACCAGTGCCACCACCGAACGAATGGAAAATCAAGAAACCTTGAAGACCAGTACATTGATCTGCTAATTTGCGTATGCGATCTAAAACCAAATCAACAATTTCCTTGCCAATAGTATAATGGCCACGAGCGTAATTATTCGCAGCGTCCTCCTTGCCTGTAATTAATTGTTCGGGATGGAACAATTGACGATAAGTGCCGGTACGTACTTCATCCACTACAGTGGGTTCCAAATCGACAAATACGGCACGGGGTACATGTTTGCCAGCGCCGGTTTCACTAAAGAAGGTATTGAAAGAATCATCACCGCCACCGACAGTCTTATCAGAAGGCATCTGCCCATCAGGCTGGATACCATGCTCCAAACAATACAATTCCCAGCAGGCGTTACCAATTTGAACGCCAGCTTGACCGACATGGATGGAGATACATTCACGCTACGAAAACAAAAAGAGAAAAAAGCAAGACAATTAATTTTAAGGTTAAAACTAGCAGAAAATGTGACAAAAATGATGACGTCAGTCAACTATTTATCGATTTAAGGGTGCGGTTTGCGCATATATCATGGCAAGAAAAAAAAATAATGCTGACTAAAAGAATTGCTAAAACTCTTGTACAATTTTTTTTTTTTTATCCCGTTAAATCAATTTTTTTCACTTTCTTTTTGACGATACCTAGATTTCTTTCGCTTAGTTGCGTTACTTACCATATTGATTAGTTGTTTTTTTTTCTCAGAAATTCAGCAGAAAATTACACACAAAATTCAACAAAACCACTACAAATTACAGCTAAACGATTTATGTGCTTTAGTTTTATGGCGTTCGGAGCAGCCGGCTATGAAGCTTCCCAAACTGAAAACGAATGATTGAAATTTCTATTCCGTACATCTATTTATACCCTTTTTAGAAAAACTATGACGACGCCTACTTCGCTTTTTTTTGTGGCTTCGCTTTTACTCTTTTTTTATTTACAATGATGCCACAGCTGAGATATTTTCTACATGGGAAAACAAAAAAAAAAAATATTTTAAAATTATAGTTAATTTTTTTACTCCGTTAGATAAAATAATGTTGGAAAATAATAATTTCGTGAAAATTTTCCATATTTTTTAATTTTATTACTACTTCAATTAATTTGACATGTTATGACTTTTCCGAAAATTTAATAGTTCACGTTGATTAGACTAAGCAAAGTTAGTGTTTATGCAATCATTTCATTCATTCATTTCGTACTCAAATATGCTTATATTTGGGACTAAGAGAAACTTTGTTTTTGGAAACATTACTTTACAAAATACGCAGCCCATGCAAACACGGCTTAACTTTTAAAAAATTATACAATCCAGAAAAAAATTCTTTACCTTATGTAACTGCACACAACTGTGGCAACTGCTTTATTATTTCTATGTCAATTTATAGAATCTCCCAGAATAATGTAATATCGTAAGTTTACTGTAGAACAGTATTGGATTGAAACGCTATATTCATACGTTTAAAAACATACCTGATGGGTGTAACTTGCAGCTATCGGAAAAATGTATAAAGGTAATACTAATAAATCGACTATGTTTTATTGAAAGATATTATAAAATTATGCAGTCTTGCTTTATATCAGTGTCAATGTACGCTACCTGGCTTTTCATTGACATATCAACATTGAGTATACTGAAAGACAAAAAGTTGCTGCCTATTAATTTTTGTGCCAGTCAGATTATTGTGACATTTTCAAACCATTGATTGCCGTCACGAATCTTTCTAAGGGACCTCTATAATTTCTAGTTCATTTTTTGTTAGATTCATTCTGGATTTTCTTGAAGGAATTAAATTTGTTTCGATGGTTTTCCTTTTAAACACTAGTGATAGAAAGATTTACGGTTCCTAATACTGAAAGTCAAAATATTTTCATCTATTGTTTATTGTGCCTATCAGAATATTGTGATGTGTTTTCAAAAAATTAATTTCCCCCAAGAATCTTCTTAAGACATATGTGCGATTTCTAGTTTATTTTTTATTAGATTCAGGATTTTTTCGAAGGAATTGAATTTGTTTTGATGGTTTTTCCATTAAATACTAATGATAGTACGATTTATAGTTCTTAAGGTGAAAACCTAATATTCTCGAGACATTCATTATTTTTACTGATTATTTTTACTTTTGCTTATCAATTCTAAAAAAATATGTTATAAGAAAATGGTGTTTCCTTTTCACATTGTATCGCTTGCGCAAAAAA
The DNA here is from genome assembly GCF_014805625.2 of Glossina fuscipes. Taxonomy (NCBI): domain Eukaryota; kingdom Metazoa; phylum Arthropoda; class Insecta; order Diptera; family Glossinidae; genus Glossina; species Glossina fuscipes. Next base: position 1,976,244 of record NW_023998455.1, on the reverse strand, counting down.
TTTGCTGTTATATTCGCTGGCGTACAATAAATATCGTAAATATGTATTTTGACATTATTAATAAAAAAAAAATGTATATTTTCCAAAAGAAAAAGAAGCAATTTTGAAAAGTTTAGCGAAATTTTTCTGTAAAGAATAAAGAAAAAATTTGATTTAATTTTTCCTCGAACAAAATTCAAAAGTTGTCAAAATGACTTTAACGAAAACAGTAGACCAAATGACTGTTCTTACTGGCGACCGGTCCAAGTATGTTTTAACTGTAAATGAAGTTTCAGGAAGCATTTTTGTATCTTTTTTTATCGCGCAGATTAAAAGATTTGCTATGTAATCGTCTGGCAGAATGCGGTTGGCGCGATGAGGTACGTTTAATGTGCCGCAATATTATTAAGGAGAAAGGCGTTAATGTAAAATTGGATCAATTAATAGCGGAAGTGACACCGAAAGCAAGAAGCGTTGTACCCGATGCCGTTAAGAAAGAACTTTTAATGAAAATTAAAGCCATTTTAGCTGCACAAGAAGGTCTTGATTTGTAGCCCTTTAAAATAAGTAAACAATTTATTTTGAATTTCCTTAAAATGGTTTATATTTATTCTTTTGTAGTTTGATTAATAAATTTTGATAAAAACCAATATTGAATCATGCGACTGAGTTACAGAGTCCACAATTGCTAAGAGGACATAATTTCATTTCGTCATCTCCTCCTATCCTTAGAACGGCTAACATGCCGTTTTCACCATGTGTAGAGATATGACAATGGAGGAACCAATAACCAGGATTATCAGTGAACAAACGTATAATAGTATAACCGTGGCCAGGTACTTGCACTGTGTCCTTAAGCGGGGCATTCATTAAACGTCTAGGCAATGGTTGTTTACGATCAATTTCCTCAATTTTTAATATGTTATCGGGTCCCAAGTAACCCATACCAACTACACGAAAAGTGTAACCATGTAAATGTATGGGGTGTGCAGCATCTGATTTGCTCGTTACTACCAATTCGATGTGTTTAAAAGCTGGTAAATGCAAAACATTCGTACACTGGCACAATCTCTTCTCGCAATTGAATCCCTTTGCTGTAAGCATTGTTATATTGCAAAATGATTTGCCTACACCAAGTTTGCGCGCCTGCAACAACGATACGTTTGGCATTATAAAACTAATGTCATCGAGTTGAAACAGTTTACTTTCACCTCTCGGTACAACATTCATACTTATGTATAAAGTTTGATCGGGTTTTTGCGGTAATTTATCTACTTTAGTTTCCAAGGCGTTGACATCCATTAAACTAAAACGTTTTCCTTTCGCATCCTGCGTTACATTGAAACCATTGAATTCAATTAGATTTTCATGATCTTTCTTTCGATCCACAGGTATATCTATTCGATCGGCTTTCTTATAATGAAGTATTGCCTTTTGTTGAAGTTTATTCATAGAGCAAAATGCAAAACCTTTAATCCTTAACCAATAATTTTTCACTCTGCGATTAGCATGCAATACAAAATCGTAACGTTCGCCACCGTGGAACATAATCTGTTGCACTTTTAAAGGTTTGATATCATTGCCATCACTAGCTATAACCAATAGATCATGTTGATCGATACTTAAAGAAACTGGACAATTTGTTACGCCATTGAATATTACACGAAAACGATAGCGTTGTCGTTGCTCGACAGTAAAACGAGAATATAAGATCGGCTTATCCTCATCAGAAGCTTCTCCTAAGCCATTAATTAAAATCGTTTTCGGAGTACTCTCATCGAAATCTCTTAACCAATCTTGTATCATTATTGTATGCTCGGTTAAATCAAAATCGTAAAGTTTCGCGTGAGGATTTTCCTCTAATGTTTGTCGTATAATTAAAGCGCCGGCCAAACCAAAGGCTCTTTGATGTTCAGTATGACTATGCCACCAGTGTGTACCGGCATGATCGGTCTCAAAACGATAGCGAAACGCTTGACCTGGCTCTATTGGATATTGAGTAATGAACGGTACACCGTCCATATATGGAGTTTTATAATGATGGATACCATGCCAGTGTATAGAAGTGGTTTCATGCATCGTATTAAGAACATCGGTCACGATCGTATCACCATAGCAAACCTCAATTGTCTCACCTAGAAATGATACGAAGCAATGAATGAAGAGCGAAAGGAGCCGGCATGATAATAAAAAGTTTGCGTGAAGAAGAATTGAAGAACCTATGACATTATGTATGTAGCGCCCCGAGAAATTCGTGAAAACTTACGACTCTAGAACAGTATACTGACTCTAATCCTATTGTAGGGATACCTCTAACTCTAGAACTGTCTTCTGAGGCTCATCAGGTTCATCAAGTGGGCCTCCTGTTGAAAATCTTCATTTTCAATTTTTATGATATTCAATAAAAGTTTTTCCGTCAACTGGCAGTAAAAACTTCAAAATTTATCTTGTCACTCTCGTGAAAGCAAGTTGAAAGATCGACAATTTCGAAGACGAGGTACTTTGTATCTATTTAGTTACAAAAAGTCGACGGAGATCTCCTTATACTCTACATCACTTCTGGTAAAGGGAGTATTAAGTTTGTGTGGACGTATGTAACACAGAGAAAGTTCTAAGATAGATCCACCTTTTATTATCGATCTAAGCTTGTCTGTCCGTCTGTCCATGCATTTTTGTGTTCAGGCTGCAGGTCTCAAATTTTGAGATATTGGTTGTGATGAAATTTGGTAAACTGACATGTTTTGACCCAGGGACGAACGCTATTGAAAATGGTTCGCATTGGTCATTTCTTTCGACCACTCCCTATATAATGTTATATAAAAAAGTCCAAAAAACTCCTGAAAATATATACATTCTTGATTGATGTCAAATTCGCAATGCACTTCAGTATGTCCATCCGTCTGAAGATGACTTAAACTGATCAAAGGACACGCCTGCAAAGCAACAAAACCTGAGAATATTTCTGCTCTTTGCAACACTTGGCCCGCGATGAAAATTTTCACTTTTATTTCGTAAAAATGGAAAAAATCAACCACGCCCCTTTCATTTGATAGCCTATCACAATTGCATTATTTAGAAAAAGTCCTTATGACGCCCGGAAATAAGCTGCAAGCCCCCAAAAAACGTAAACACATTCCTGATTGTCGATAAATTAGGAATGCAACTAAGTGTGTCCATCCGTCTGGCTGCCCAATTGTGCCATACCTGGGGGTAAATATTCTTCCGTTCGCACAAACGAAGGTGTCGTCTACAAATTTGGAAAGAAGAGTTGAAAATGACGGTAACCTATCTAAAGAACGCGTCTCCAAAGCAACAAAAGCTGAGAACAATTTTGCTTTCTATGTTTTTCGCTCGTTACTTTCATAAAGCATACTAGGTCCCCGATAAAAATGTCTCGCTTTATTCTATAAAAATAGAAAACACTAGCCATGCCCACAAATATTATGAAGTATTAAAACTTAGTTTTTGGTTTAAAAGATTCGTTCACGGCTGCAATGCAATGTAATTTTCTTTCTGGTCCCTATTTTTTTTTTTTTTTTTCAATGATATTTACCTGGTAATTGTCCATTTACTACCATTATTTCACTTTCAATACCATCGGCGTATTTGCAATGATTTACTTTGCTTTCGTCGTCCTGAAATTCTTCTTCTTGAACACTAAAGGGATCGATGTAAGTGTATTTATCCACTTTGTAGTGATATTTTCGATTCAAATATGGTTCGCAAGCTGGACCCATAGTCTCGTCGTAATGAACAATTAGATAATAATAACAAGTCATAGCGTGTTCCGGACCCAGGCACGTACGTTTACAGGGATGATTATCGACATGATAATTCGGCGACGATGTGCTATTCAAAGAAAATCTCGGATATAAATTTAAAATCTTAGCGTAACGACTCAGCGACTGAGTAAGACATTCTGCGAAAACACACAAAAAACGATAACGAAAGGATTTAATGAAAGTTGTTCTCCGTTTTTTCCTTCTTTCTTTCTTTTAACTACCTTCTGTTAATGTTAATGATATTAACCATAGTAATGTCCTAATTACTCGCATGAGGTTAGAATTTTTCATAATTTCTTTTTAGATATTATTTAGGAAAGTTCTTGATTGCTGCGAGTTTAATTAACTACTGACAGATATTTTAATTAATCATCGGAATATCGTGGAAATATTTACATATTCGGCTTCAAAGAAATAAGATAAGAGCCTACGATGACAGGAAACAAATGAGTCTGCTTAACACCCTTGTATTGTATTGAGCTCGCTTGTTAACATAAAGAAAACGAAATTAAAATTGCAAAAGAAAAAAAAAAAAAAAAGGAAAGAATTTATACTCGATTCTTATCAGGGGCTACCAACCAATCTTTCAAATCGATCACCCATCTTGATGATACAACATAACGACGTTTCTGTTTATGCCCTACATCAATCGTGGTATGAGAAACTTCTGCGGGCGTTCTGAAACACTCAGAAGGGTTTAATCTAACCCTGTCGGTCCGTATATCCGCCTGATACTCGTTCATTTAAGCAGTTTCGTGTTCTACGTACCGATCGAAATTTTTGATTTATTTTGATCAAATTTCTTACAATGACTTGCTTCGGCTGGGGTTGGTCCAGTTTTTCGATCACTTTCCGCATAACGGCGTATTTTGAAAAGCCGTTACATGGACAGAAATTGTAAACTTTTCCACTATGTAAGTGTACATCGACATTCTAAATTTTTATGCAAAATTTGATTCGGGGCAATTTTTTGAATTGGTCTGATATATCACCATTCCTACGAAAACCGAATCTACATAAGTTGAAAACGCATTATTTTCAATTTCATGGTGAAAATTGGTTCATAATTGTAAGTTGAGAAAGAAATCAATTTTATCGAATTTGGATCACGTAGGTTTACTTTCGAGATGTCACCGCATATAAATGATTCTCGGGACACGTAAGACCTTATAAACCAAAAGGGCTTAATTGTTAATGTTCTGTGATGAATATATGTTAAGGCTAATAATTTGATTATAACAATTAAGTGGACCATACGGGTCTATATCTTGGACATCACTTCTTATTAGATTTCTCATGAATAGTAAGGGAATTTGGATTACATAGGTGTATTTTTTAGGAGCCCAACCCGACAATATGGGTTATCATGAAAAAGAGAGTCCTTATATGGAGAGATAGTGTAATATCCGTTTTTTCTATAACGGAAATTATGAATTAGTAAAATTTTTGGGAAGCTTGCCAAACTGTGATCATGTGATGTTTTGAGCATTCTCCAAGATGTGGACATGAAAATGATGCGTAACTTTTGGTATACTATTACGAAAAGGAGCACTAGGTGAAATGGTGTAATATACATAATGCTTGGCCTTGTCCGAGTGTAATGTTCTCATCATAAATTTCGTTAATCGGATGCAATTGAATGCAAATATCAGAGAAAATGAAAAAAAATGACGAACATGACGAACATGATGACGGACATTAAACATCCTACAACACCTCGATTAGCCCAAACCTTTAATTATCCTCTTTGCGAAATATCAAAAGCTGTCCCTCCTTACTAACCTAAAGTAAAGTTCACTGAAGTAGTAGTAGTCGAAAGCACGGAGCAGGGCATGTCTTATATATCAAAGGCAGGTGTGACAACGGCCACGTAAAAAAAGGCTAAAGGCATCGTAGTCTAAATTTAAGCTTAGCGGGGGTCAGGGCTTCACTTGCCGCCTATCCTTAAAAGACGAAGAATAGGACTAAGCAGAGGCGACTGCCTGTCGAGAAATACTTGTGGTGGCTGTGGGTCATAGCCATATAGAGAGGGAGAAAAATTTGGAGAGAAAGGAGTGAAATAGATAAACAAACAGCCAAGGAGAGAGAGTGAGAGGGAAGGAAAGAAAGAGAGAGGGAAAGATACAGAAAGGGAGAGGGAGAGACTGAGAGAAAAATAGAGAGAGGGAGAGAGACAAATGTGTAACAATTTGTCACTACATATTCCTTGTCTTACTCTTTTAGGCCATTACATGAACACGATCACGCCTTCTTTTACAAACCCGTTTTATATGAATACTTGTTATACAGGGGACGATTTACTTAGTCTCAGCCCCTTGCCAAGTTGTCCCCAGATAATGTTATCTATAGATAAAAAAATAATTTTTTTTTTTTTTGAATTTTTAATATTTTATTTAAATGTGTATTAACTACTTCACGTTTTACATATGTATATAAGTATATATATATATATATATATATATATAAATATATATAAGTTTACATAAAATCACAATAAAATTTAAATAAATTCTATAAAATTATGTTTTAAAAAAAAAAAAAGAAAGAAAAGTGTACAACTTTTTCTTACATATTAAAATGAAAAAAAAAAAAAAAAATAAAAAATTAAAAAATCTTCTTATAAAGTTAAACAATAAATAAGTAAGAAAGTTTTACTTTTATTTCACACTTTAATAATTTTTTTTTTTTTTCTCTATAAGATTAATATAACATATGAACAGAAAAAAAGAAAAGGAAAAGAAAAGAAGAAGAAGAAAAAACGAGGAACACAATGTCGAGTTTTTTTTTTTAAATTAAAATTTTTTTTATTACATATTTACATACATAAATTAAAATTTCTATCTAGTACCTAAAACGTACTAATTGTCATTTGTGCTGTGTTTAAAAAAAAAAAAAAAAAAATTTATTTTTTTTTTTATTTTTTTACTTTTCATTTACTTTTTTTTTTTTTTGGTTTTTCTTTATAATTTTCATTTATTTAATAAAGAATCGATTGAAAAATCTTTGAATTTCGCTATATATGCTTCATCATGATTCGCAACATGTTGCTGATCAACATTTTGAAAATTATGATTAACTGTATTGTTTGTTGTAAACTTATTGTGATTGTTGCCAATATTTGCTGTTTTTAATTTATGACGTGGTTTACGTAAAAATTTTGTTGATATTGTAAATTTATTCGGTTTAACGTTTGGAGTTTTTAAGCCACTTGTTATTATTGGTGGTGTCTTATTATTGCTGCAAGCTTTCTTCGATGCATCGATAGTTTTTAGAAATCTTTGTACCTGAATTAGTTTATTATCTCCTGGTGGTGCTGCTACTGCTACTGCTGCGACTGCTGTTGCTGTTGCGGCTGTTGCTGTTGCGGCTGCTGCTGTTGCTGCTGCTGCTGCTACTGGTGGTTGCGATTGAGATTTACTTTCGCTTTCATCTTCGGCCTCATAATTTAAAGAACTCTGAGAAGAGTGCAAAGAATATTGACTGCTATGATCCGAATCACTGTTAGTTAAAGGCTTTGGTTTGTTTATTACTTCTCCTATATTTTTATTGACTTGATCATCATCATCATCATAATCATTATCATCATCATCATCATCATCATCATCATCATCGTCATCGGAGGATAGGGTTATTATTATGTTATCATTATTTAGCGGTTTTGTAGAATTTTTGGTTTTATTTGTATCCTGCCTTTTATTATTATTGCTGTTGTTGTATTCGCCAAATTTCAAATTCGAATTTCAGCTGGTTTTAGTTATATTATCGTCTCGCCTTAGTTGTGACTGAAGGGATTTTATTGTTGTTTTGTTTTTTTTTTTTTTTGTGTTTTTTTTTAAAGAAATATATATGAAAATATTTATTTTTTATATATTTAAAAAATTTTATTTTTTTTTATTTTTGAAAAAGTTAAATGTATATAAAAAAAGCAAGTCGAAAAAACAATTATGAGAGATTTTTTTTTTTTTTTTCTTTGCTTTCATGATGATGATCCAAATGTTATACTAAAAGGGAAGTAATGGAGGTGTTATTAACATGGTAGTGAAGATGGTGGTGATGATAATGGATAGAGTTATGTTACTATTAATGCATTTCATAGGAATGTTATTAAAGATAACATATATCGCAATATACGTATGAGTTGAATTTGTTGTTGTTTTTATTGTTCTTACACCAAAAAAAAGTCCAATTCTATTATTAAATATGTTAAATGAATGAAGATAAATGATTATGAGGACGACAACAAAATACTAGTGTGTGTGAAAGCACAAAGCAAGAAGCCCGATCATACACCAAAACACATATATATATATATATATATACATATATGTATATATCATAAATATTTAACATAAAACAAGACGGAGCATGCATTTCGGCTTGCAAAACCTTTTCAGTTAACATTTCATTAGCGAAAAGGTGAACAACAATAACATTTTCGCATAAATAATAAACAAATGAAAATCTATTTCCCATATTTTTAATATCAAGTAAAACATCTTTCCTCAGTTTTAGTACTTTTCACTCTATGTGGAGGGGGGGGTGGGGCTGTTTTCTTTCAATACAAGTGATGCGAATTTCTCAAAATTATAAAAAAGGAAAATAAAAAAAAAAAAAAAAAAAATTAATTAAGGGAAAGCAAGAATTTTTTATATCCCTCTTGCCGACTTTCTGTCGATCGGTCCGACTGTCTGTGAAAACCCGATTTTTGATATAGTTCGGCGGAATTTGGACGCCTATCGAGTCAAAAACGATCGCTTTTAGAAATAGATTGCATGGGACAACATTTGCGGCCACGCCCAAATTAACGTCTGGTCTTAAAAAGTAGTTGCATGAAAATGAAATCCAATTTTCAAATAATATCCCCATCGCTGAACAATAGTATTTCGAATCAATTTCAATTTGTCTATCAGTCTATCTGTCTGCCGGTGAGAAGTCGACCTTCAATATATTTTGGGCGAAATTTGGTACGTTGCGATGTCTATTGGCCTCGGACAAGTTTTGCGACCACCCCCGTATGAAATATAAGTTCTGTACGTCAAAAAGTCTAATTTTTCGATATTTTATGACGAAAGTAGGTGAAGAATAGTAAGATCTTTGAAAAGCAAGTTAATTGCGTCAGATTTAGGCCAAGTGAGTCCACATTTTGGGCCTTCTCCCATATAATATCCCGATAAAAAGTGTGGTCGACTATATCTTAAAATAGATTCGGTGCAAAATTCATATAATTTCCAAAGATTATAAACGCGTGCAGCTTTTCATGATGAAATTGCAAACCTTGAATACCTCTAGCAAAGAGAAAAAGGTTTTGATATTCGAAATGTAACCACAATATTAAGAAGAAATCATATCACGCCTATTGGAAAGCCCTTTATGTGAAAGCAGAGACGCGAAAAATATCATTTCTGTATATGAAAAAGAAACATTTTTTTTTTGGAATGTTATACAACATGGACGGACTAAGCGCAAGCGAGAAATTGAGTAAAATTTTTTCATTTCAGATTCTAGACATCTTATAGTAAAAAGTTTCATTCCATCTTGTTTTATACACGTTTTCACATACGCAAGTATTCTTCCCCTCTATTCGACCGAGAAACACAAAGAAGTTGCGGAGACTTTTTAAGACATTCACTGTTAAGAAACCATGTCCGGGTCCAAGTCAAATTTTATCGAATGCGAGTGTGTGAATCGACTAAGTCCTTTCGTTTGCATTGCGGCATAGCTCGATTCGTTAACGATTTTCAAAACGATTTTTAGTATTAGTTTGCAACAGAAGCGGAATCACGTAAGTCAAACGATATGAATCTTGAAAAATTGTAATGCTTGGAGAAAGCAAGCCACAAGTTCGAAAACTACTTCCTGGCATTTCTGTTGAGGACTAACATTGCATGTTTTCTGCTTTTTTTCATGGTGACTTAAGGTAAAGAACATTTTTTTTCCGAGTTCCATACCCTACACCACTTGTGGTACAAGGGCATATTAAGTTTATGCGAGGACTCGATGTAGGCCCGGTTGTAATCTAGTCAGTTCACCAGGCCCCAATATTTCAGATATTTAGTACCATGACGTGTCTTGGCCCTAGGACGAACGCTATCGGAAATGGCTTGAATCGGACCACTTTTTCGAGTACTTTGCATGTAAGGCCTTATTCTGGAAGATTGTTATATGAACCAGTGTATGGTGGTGTAGGGTATTTAATGGTGGATCGTGGCCCACTATAATGTTTTTATATGTTTAACCACAGAAAGAAATATGGCGGCTCTGGTAAAGTTAGTAGTTTCTTTTTGGCTTGCGCCCTCTTAGCGAACCGATGGAGGTCTTCATTTTGTACTTAACACAATTCAAAAGAATGCAACTTTTTTTTTTTTTGTCAATACGAGTAAAAATTTGGTGAACGTGGAACAATTTATTTCAGAAAAAATCTGGACTTGAATTGGATGAGGAAGAAATGCATTGAAGCTTATTAGAGAATCTTGCCTAGAGAAAGTGCAGGAAGCACAATTGAATGGAAATTGAAAAAGTCACTCTTTATATGGTGCCAAGCAATTTTGAAAATCGCTTCTACACTTCGCACCTCGAATATTTCAAAAATCACTTTGCATGACATTGTGATTTTCTGCTTTTTTAACTATATGCCCAACCATTCAATTTTTTATCCTGAAGCCCTGAGGTATGAGTTGAATTGAATTGAATTCCTTAGCCGTGTTCGAATGTTCTTATACGAAAAGTTCGTTGCAGAAAGAACGCGTTTTAAGGGAGATGTTGCAAATTTTTGCTTTAGGTTATGTGAAAATCGCGTATAGAAGTCATATGGTGTAGGAAACCTGGCCGTAGGCACAGCCATTGAAGCAACATTGCTAAGGAATAGCCTTTTGTCGTATTATTATTCAATTATTTAAAAAAGTTGTTTTGAATCAATTTCAACGTCGCCTGTCCGTCCCTCTGTCTGCGAGACACTTATCTTAGCAGCGAACGTGTTCAGAGCTCTTTTTTTTTTTTTTTTGTTTGTATTTGATATGGATTGGACCTTTTAACTTAAATTTAGATCCATAATCCAGTAACTATATAGAAATCCATTGCTGATATTCATAATTTCACGTGATGATGAAATAATGATGCTTTTTTACTAAATTTTTTGATTTTTTTGCTTTCTAGTTTATGTTTGACTCTTTTCTTTATTTCTTTATTTCAATTGAGTAACACGCTGAAGTTGGTTGTGTACACCCCAACGACACCATGAAAACTGGTGTTCAGAGCTCCTAAAAAGTATGCTTCTTATCTTTTTCAAAAGCTTTGCTTTTTTCCTCTTTTCTCTCTCTCTCTCTCTCTCTCTCGCTTTCTCTCGTCAAAATGATGCGTCAGTTTGTAAAGAAAATTGAAAAAAAAAAAAAAAAAAAAAAAACAGAAATAAAACAAAGAAAAGAACCGAAAAGAGAACGAAAAACCAAGTAACAACATATTGCAGAAAGATTTCGCTGAATTCTCTTAAACGTTAAATTGAGATATTTTTGATGAAAGAAAATTAGATTAAACGAAGAAAATTGAATAATTTTTAAACAAACTACAGTAGAACAAGGATAAATGCACCTTGAAAACTTGAAAACTATAACTAAGGTTTAGAGGATCTAGAGGGTCTCGGAAGCGGTATCGGTTCGCTTAAAAGCTTCCCGATTTGATTATCATAAAATTGATGATCAAACGTAATGGGAGGGAAGAAAGACTTGAAATTGAAAATTTTCAAATAGGAAGTATACTAATTTCATTATTGCGTTTGTAATTTCATAATCTAAAGTTTATTGAATTTCAAGTCATTTTTTTGTTGATACCTTGATGATGGGAATTTTGAGCCACTAGTTCAAGTTCACAAGAAGGTTCGTATTTGAATTGAAAATTTTGCTAAAGATAAAAAAATCGTTTGTAATTCCAGTTCCCATCTATCCGTGTTTTACTGTAAATTCGTTAAGCCTTACATAAACACAAACATACACACATATGAACAAGAAGAACACAATTTGTGAAAAAGTAACTTGAACTAAACACTAACTGAAACTACCTGATGGTGTGATTTTGTTTTATAAATCGATTGATAATCAGCAGCGTTAGCAGACGCACTCGTAGACGATGCATTGGCCGAAGCATGAGAAGAAGAAGAACAAGAGGAAGAAGAAGCAGATACTGCAGATAGGGTAACCGCCCCACCGCTAGGGAAGGTAACCTTATGATGTTCGGTTGAATTTCTTTTAATCATAATGAGACTGCTACCAACGCCACTAATACACTTGTTGCTGTTGTTAATGTTATTGCCATTATTATTGTTGCTGTTGTTGTTCTTGTTGTTGTTGCTGTTTTTAGTATTGCTGGTGCTGCTGCTGCTGTTGCCACTACCACCATCACCACCACCACCACCACCACTACTACCATCTCCACCATCACCGTCAACATTACTAGTGCTCTCAATTGTTGAATATTTTGAATTTGATGTGGGAGTAATAGTAAACCCACCTATTCGAGCAGGAGGTACTGCTGCTGCTGATGTATTCGATGAACCAACATTAATGCCCAAACGTACAGATGTAAGTGATGCCTGTGACGTATTTGACTCATGCTGATTGGTGGAAGATGAAGAAGAAGAAGAGGAACAAGAAGCAGAAGTGCCTAAATGATTATATGGAAGATGATGTTGCATAGCTGAGGTGGCTACATGATGTGAATGATGCATTTGATGATGTTGCTGTGCATGCTGAGCGTGATGATGATTTTGATGCTGCTGCTGCTGTTGCTGCTGCTGCTGCAATTGTTGTGGCAATACTGACGTTGTTGTTAATATCGAAGCCTGATTATTATTACCATTGTTGTTGCTGCTGTTGTTGTGACTGTGCATAATACTAATACAGTTGCTGTTGTTGTTATTATTGTGGCTGTTGTTAAGATTATGAACTACAGTTGTGTTCGTTATAGCAGCAGTTTGTCTAAAGAAATTTTTCAATTAAGCGGTAATAGAGATGTGCATTGTTTTCATTTTTGTTGTTGTTTTTGTTTTGATGATGATAAACGAGAGAGCAATTTTGACAATTCAAAAAAAAAACACACACACACACACACGTATGTATTTATTTAAAAAAGTATGCAAAGTAGGAAAAGTGAGGTATTTTTATTTTAAATAGAGAGAAAAAATATTGATAAAGAAAATAAGAAAAAAACAAAAACTGGCAAAGGTTTCTAAAATTAGTAATGCTTTACAACGAAAGGCTAAACGGAAGCCCATTACCAATTTCGTGGAGCTAGATTTGGCGGTAGGTAAGGTGATGGATAGTTAAAAAAAGAGATTCCTTTTCGCCTTATAGAGAACTTAAGATGATTTTCAAGAAAAACAAAAAAAAAAAAAAAAAAAAAAAAAAAAAACTTACCTCATAGCTGTAGAGGCAACAGCAGTTTGCTGTCGAAAATCTAAACCATTTTCTAAATTAGATGCAGAATTTAAACGTCCATTAGCAGCAGCTATTCCACCTATTGCTGCACCTATTCCACCGCTAGCTCCTACCATAGCTGTAACCGTTACGCCTGTAGGCATTCTCGCATTTGCGCTTATATTTGATGATATTGATGTTGTAGCGGCAGTTGCCAGCGAAGCTGCTGTGGCCGCCGACGCTACAGATGTACCGACGGTTAACGTTGTTACGGTTGTTTGCGGATTGCAGTTCGCAGTTAATGCTGAGGAGGTTTGTGTGGTAATACTATTGCCACTATTATTATTAGAAACTGTAAAAGTATTTGATCATCATATCAAAATTATCCTCAAATTAGAGAATAAAGAGCACGAATGACGAACAAGAGAGTGGATTATAATTAAAAAAAAAAAAAAGAAAATTTATTTGAAATGTTATATACACGCAAGCATATGTATATATATATATATATATCTCAGCTACGAGATTATTAGCATACCTTCCGATATTTTATAACAGCTAATCTATATATTACACATAAAAATAAATATCTTCATAAGATTTAAGAAGGATTTAGGAGAGTTGAGATAGAGAAGTTGTGCTGTGTTATTTATTGCCAGTCATTGCTGAAGAGGTCTTAAGTAATTTGAAAGATAAAAGAAATCCGTTTAGCGAAAGATAAGGATGCCCCTTACCATTAGGATGATAAGTCTACATTAGCTCTCTCTAGGATATAAAGTTGAAAATATCTGATCCGATGTGTGCGTACGGCCCTTTCCCACTTAGTTAAGGATTTAGGCAACAACGTTATCAGCTCCCTTAGCCGCAATCGTAATATATTGCCCATTTCTGAGTTTACTTACATCAAGTCCATGGAACATTTCGCAGGACTACAGATTGCCTTTGTCGGTTTAATATGCGTACATTACCTAATCGGTTTAACCCTACGGAGCCCGATGAAACACCGGTTAATTTGGGTTAACCGGCGCCCTCCAGAGAATTAGACGATCCCTATAAGCCTTTCAGACTAACCATACAATCCCGGCTAGCCAAGACCGTACTACCCTTCTTCAACATATATTAGCATTACAACCGTGGCGGGCGGTACCATACTCTCGACTATTACTACATCAACCAGTTACCAGCTAGTTTGGCTAGTATTTCCTCCTTAGCAATAGTGTATGATGAAAGAGTGCTTCTTCCAGTATCCCTAAGGTATCATTCAGAAAACTTGTTGCCAAGTTATAGGTAGTCCAAGCCTTAAACTCTTCTTCGTCGGTCAACACCACTTCCAGGGATCACCACGAGAAGGTGAGTACTTCGACACGGCTCCTCTCAAAAGCATAGTTTATCGCAGTGGTCTAAAAAGAGACTACGGGCAAATATTGTTATCTAAGAAAGGTCACAAGGTTAGTAACCCTTGAGTCAGTCAAATAATCACCGGGCAAGGGATATTTCCCAATTTTTCTTGTCCCTTTCAATAAGGCTAATTAGTAAATTATGCGATTATGCCTGCACTGTAGTGTTCTATCGCCATTTCACCCCAGCATATTGTACTGGAAGCTGGGCTTCCCTCAATCAATCCCTTGCACGCAAAAATCCATAGAGTTTTCGATACAGAATCTCAGCGTAAGCAAATGTCTTGGTGTAAAGAAAGCCCATACGCTGATACGTATGATCTCCTAATTAAATCAAAATCAGATTTTGTTTTGAGAAGCGAAAAAACGGTCTTGGGGGAAAGTCGCTCATCTCGATCAAGCAGCAAGTTATTATCGAAGTAGAAAGTGATTTGCAGCCAAGATTTGAAATAAAAGTAAAAAAGGAACAAAAAAAAACTATTTCCCATCCCGCTGTCACCGTCTAGAAGAGCTTAATAAACCAAATTGTGGCGTATAATAAAAGTTAATTTGATCGTGAAGTAATTTTTAGTCTACTGCAATATGTCTTCTTCGTGTGTGGTCATGCAATGATCAATTGGATAATAGAAGTTTCTTATTGAGGTTAGCGGTAAACAAATGTCCTTGACGAGCAAGAGTTCTTCACGTCTTCTATGCAGAATCTACATATCGTGATCTTGAGCCTCTGTAAGGCGTTTTTATTCTGTCTCCCCGAAACGAAATTTCAAATACTATCTGATTTCTACTGCCGGTTGTTCCCAATAATTATTAAGTTCCAGTGAAGCTTTTAAAACTTATAAAGTTTACCGCGAAACAGATGTGTCAAATACAGAGAAGATATGGCACCAATCAGTCATAGAATTTCAAGAAGTCTCGTCGACAGTTCCAAAAGATGAAAACTTTTGAAAAACAATGAAATTTGGGCGGGTTAATGGTTCTCGATAGCTGTGCATTGCGAACTAGTTGATGACGGACGAGCTGTTGATGGAGTGAAAAATCTTTCGATTGTAAAATTATCGTCGAGTAATATATTTAAATTACGATCGACTTTACTTTTTGGATGAAACCGTATACCTTTGGTCTCTGGGCTCTGGTGTTGTATATTGTTGTTTATACAACCTGAACCTGCAGGTGTTGTTTCTTTGAATTTAAAAAGCGTTCCATCTCACAACTGGGTCCAAAAAAGCCCAATTTTGTCTATAATTGTATAAGGGTAGTTAGCAAAATTTAGCCAAGTGAAGATAAGACTTAAAAATGCGAAAAAGTGAATGTCAGCCTATAAGAAATGTGAGCAAATCAATGTAGCCGGTCAAGCGCTGCCTAGGCTTTTATTTATTTTATGAACAATTCCGGATACTTTCTACGCACAGTATATGTATTGAAAAGGCTTGAAAAATGCTTACAGCGAGTGGACCGTGGATCGCTATAAATTATAAAAAAAAGTTTCAATTTTTAAAAGTTTTTTTTTTTTTTTATTTAAGTCTTATTGTTTTTTTCCTCAATCTTTGTATCAAAAACAATTCAAGCAATAATTCATTCATTGCTCTTGAGATTAATTCAAATTTGACGATATTTTTAAATTTTTAATTTATTTGAGTTAGTGTTCGCATAAAACAAAACACACACACACGTTGTGGTCATATGACTTAATTAAATTAATTACAAATTGTGCAGTTAAAATATTAAAGAGAAAAAGAAAATGTTGAGATTATGAAATAAAATAAATACATGTTATGACAGAAGAAACTAGAAGAGAAAGCAACGACTTACGAGAATAATATACTTATGGGTGAATAATGAATGCGTGAATAATTTTTAATTAATTACATAGTATGATTGAATTGTTGCAAAAAAAAAAAAACATTAATAAATAAATAAATCACAAAAAAATATATTAGAAATGGAAAAATTTCAACTAAATAATCAATTTGGTGTTAAATGGGTTAAGAGACCCGTATTCACAAGAAAAAAAAAAAATAACAACTTAAGTCTAAATCCATATCTTACATATATAAATTTAAAAAAAATGCCCATTCTTTGTACGTTTTTCCATATTTTTTTTCTTTCAAAATTATTTACCAGCTCAGATAAAAGCTCTAACTAATTGATATAATTGCAAATGAACTAAACAAAGCGAAATAATTCACAAAAACAGTGATGATGATGATTAAATAGTGTTGTTGTTGTTGTTATGATAGATTTATGAGGTTGCGATGTTGTTGAAAAAAAAAAAAAAAATGTATATAGGTAGCCCTCGCATAACACGGTTAATTCGTAACGGGCTTTATTATCAAGATCATATTATATCAAAGCTTTTCATTTATTTTTTTAAACTAAGATATTATGTAGAACGATTAGATACATAAAATAAATCAAGCAAATGTTTATTGAATTTTATCGAAAGTTGTTTTAGTACTACGACCAAGAAGTAAGATCAATATTCAAGTTAAATTATCAATCATCGTATATTAAATATCGGAAATATTTCTTTTTCCAATTTGGTGACACTATAACCATCTTTTGGGTCACATTTCACATCATAAAACGTCGTCAGATATGTGCATCTGGCAATGCCTTCACATTAAATTACTAAATTTTGCACCTGACACAATTCCTATAAATGTAGAGAAAATTATAAAAAACAAGTAAGAAAATTATATTTGGTTGTAACCGAATCTTCTATAGCCGTCACCGTTATCCTAAAAAAGGCGTAAAAAGTAAATGAACTAAATTTTCATAATTATTTATTTTCATCATGGACTGGGCGCGGCTGATTGTGTGGGCTTTATAAGCGTGTCCTTGGAAAACTTTAAGTAATTTCTTTACATTCTTTTGCAAGTTTATAGGTGAACTCCTTTTCGCTAGTGGTAGAATCACAGATATCACAGATACTACACGATTTCGCAGACAGACAAATGGACAGACGAACAAACGAATATGTTTAGATTGCATTGCAAATTTGAAACTGCCTAAGAATTTATATATTTTATGGGAGTTTTCAAGCTTATTTCCTTGTGCCTTTTGTGGACATTGCCTAAAGAATATGCATACAAATGTTTGTAGATTTATCTGCTATAGTTTATGGAGCAATTAGCAAATGAATTATTGTTTTTTCCTTTTAAAAAAACTGAGGTATTCCGGGTTTACGTCGCACTTCGACGAATTTGAAACAAATTCAATACCAACTTGCGTCTAATGTTTCTGCCAAATTTGAAGTCGATAGCATAATTTTTATGGCCAGGAAGGAGAATGTTTACAACAAGCAGACGGACAGACGGATATGCTTAAATGAATTAAAATTTGATGCTGATCAAGAATATATACACTTTGTAGAAATATATATACCCTCGAAAACGATATAAAAAATAATATTACTGAATTTGTTAAGAAACACACGTGGTTAAGGTAAAATAGTACTATTTTTCCGTACGGTACTTAACAAACGTGATTGATATTTCATTTGCGCTTGGTTTTGTGTGACATAACTACTTCTTCCGAAGAAGTAGTTGCATTAAATTTTCTTTGCGATTATTATCAGGCGATGAGACTTGGGTGTACGTGTACGACTCGGAGATGATCTGTGTGTAAAAATGGATGGAAATTTAATTTCTAAGATTTTCAAAATTTTAACGAATACAGAAAAAAAATAAAAGAGTTGTATGAAAATATTCAAGCAAACCGGAAATGTTGACGTGGAGGATTGACACGGGCGTTTTACGTAAGACGGAGAAAATGAGAATAGCAATCAAGCTTACGGTTTCGAGAGTGGTAAATATTGTTCCCATGTTAGAGAAGGGCGAGTCCAGCCAAAGCGAGGTTAATCGCAGGCGTAGAGGAAGGGGTGCGCAGGCACAGACGTGGAAGAAAAAGAGCGGCAACCCCGTGATAGGGCCCGCTCTCTCTCGCTCCGATTCGCGGTCTAGATCTCGTGCGTCACAACGACGCAGAAGATAGATTGTTTCAGCTCTAACGCTAAGCTTTCACATCATCATTTTGAATTCAAATTCCTTCGTTTGTTTCCTTTCGATTATTTTTTTTTTTCAAATCAGTTTCAAAATTGTCGCAGTAGGTGTAATATAAAAATGCATATATTTTTAAACATCTTAAAAAACACAAAAAAAAAAAAAAAACGATGGAAGAATCGTATGACGTGATATCAAAGAGCCGCAGTAAAAAAGAAAAATTGATCTTACTTTTTGGGGACAGTAGCAATATAATAATAATGTTCATAAACAACGTCGTTGAAACCGCTGTTATTTACGATAAAAATAACATAAAAAAATATACATATATGTATAAAAATAAAAAATAAATAAATATATATTTTTAAAAAAAAGATAAAAATATATGTATATATTTATAAATAAAAAATATATATATATATTGATAGAAAATCCAGCGGAATACATTTTTCGAAGGTGTGTTTTATGTTATAATATTTGCAAATTTTCTACCGTTTTAAGCGAGAGGCGCCTGTATAACACCGCACTTATTTATATTATAGAACAGAAAGCTGAAGCTTTATACATTGGTAATGCTTTGGATAGGATTATCTCTTTATTCTCTTCATTGATTAACGCTCTTTCCAGCGTACACATACATACACACATGATATGACACATGTGCATCGCAACAAGACACGTCCACGTTTTCACTTACCTTGATTCGGCGTTGTATTAGCATTTAATGGGATAGCCAAACGGGCGTTTACTGCTAACAGATGATCGCGTCGTGCTATTAAACTGGCCACGTGTTCTTCTAAACGTACATTTTCCGTTTGTAATTGATGTAAACACGAAAGTAATGAAGCAACTGCGTACACACATGAGAAAAAGAAAAATTCAATATATTTTCAATAACCTAGCAAAAGTATTAAAAAAAAACTGGGTCCCGTCCCATCCTACATCATCGTATAATTAATTATTCATATAATCACTTTCCACAACAAGTCTTTACATGGGAAATGGTCCAGTACATCAAGGTTTGCCGATCCTTCTACATCGACAAAACCAAAAGAGATGGGTTGTTCATCACTTTTCCTATGCGTGAAGAGACAGTTTTTTGGTTTTTGGTGGCATTAAAGTTTACTCCATTTACCCGGCCTTATTCAAATATTTATATCAGGTCTCGGCTTAGTGAGTTATTCATCATGCCGCATGTTGAATCGTCTCTTACTAAAGGGAAGCGAATGACAAAAGCAGAGTTTTCCGTTATGCACAGGTGGTCGTTGTTGATTATCAGGAAGAGAGAAGAGGCTTTCAGACAGACATGTATAATGTAGTGAGACATTAAATTTTCATTTTTATTCGTTTGATTTTTGGAAGATTTCTTTGGTTAGCCATGTTCAATAAAAAGTCGTCTCTATAAGCCAATCACTCTAAAAAATAACTCAATTAGGCAACGGAAGAAGTTAGTTTGTGATATCATTGCTAAAAACGATTTGCATTCATGTTCGAAGTGCGGAGTAAAGTTAAAAGCATATAAGGCCGATTTCGGTTTTGCAGGCGAGGTTTTGCTTTGTTGATCAAGAGAATATATTTTTGATGAGACATCCCCTCGCCTGTTTCCATAGCAAACATTGACGAACTATACTCGGCCTAATTTTAAATGCTCCCGGGGACATTATTAGATCCTTAAAACTTGAAGAACAATACGAGACCTACTATGCATATGGTTGTGAGTAATATAGCCAAGAGGTGTCAATAGATACGTTATGTAATAAAAATAAGCAAAAGGTGTTAAAAAACGCTGCCATTTCGATTTAAAATTTGTCGACACTGGTTACCTACCCTGCGTTAAATGTAACACAACTAATATTATAAGGGTAGTTTTGACTTACTATCGAAATGTTGAGCCTGCTCCATGAGAAATTGTGAACCCTGTTCCCACTGACGTTCTAACAATTGTTCGAGACTTTGTGGGATAGATAAATTTCCGTTAACACCGCTGCCAAACATAGTGGCTAAGGGACTAGGTCCAGGACCGGTTGCTGCCACAGAGCCTGGTAATACTGGTGCCGCTGGCGTTGATGTATTACGCTAAAATAATTATTTATTACTCTATCTCTGTTAACAAGTTACTTGCTTGCTTGCTTCAACTTACCAATTTACCGGGGAACGGCACTCCCACATATTGTGGCGTTAATGACTCGGGCGTGTAAACACTATGATCTTGTATTTCCATGCTAAGTTGGTCGCTAAGCTTTTGTGCAACACTGCTATTCGGATTAATTTGATTCCCCAACATGTGCGCGGCTGAGGTAATTGTTAGTGTGGGCATGGTTGCGTTTGAGGTGACCGGGGTAGTACCTGCGAGTGTGGACGACGCACCATTTCCCAATTGGTTGCCATTTTGAAAAACCTTCACATCTTTCAAATCGTTACCGGACAACGAAAGATTTGTCGCTGTCATATCTTTGGCTTTGCGACCACGTTTACGCATTGAACCTGCCTCCGATCCGGGTGAGCTAGGCGGTGAATCTTTTATAACACTGCTTTCGAAATTAGCAGGCATGCTGTTGCTATTAGCTTGAGGTTCATATGAAAATTTTAGGCCGGCCGCTGAAGAATTTGAACATGAGCTAACTGTACTCGCATTGCTGACATTAAATGTTGATAGCGATGACGATGTTGAATAGATACCGCTATCAGGAGTTCTAATATTGTTTAGATTGTTATTCGTTGTTATTGTTGTTGTCGGTGTGATTGCAGTATTTGTGGCCATTGTTGTTGTAGTGACGGTGTTGGGCAGTTTAATTTTAGTTGATGTTGTTGTTGTTTGTATGGTATTTGAATTTGTATTAGTAGATAATGTTGAGGCCGTGCAAGCCAAGGATGTATTATTATTATAATTGGAATTGGTAGCGTTGGTGGTGGTAGTTGTGATTGTAGTGATGATGGTGGCAGATGAGGAAAGTGACAAAGAACAAGAAGAAGAGGACGTAGTGTTTGTGGTTAATGGTAAAATTTCAATAACATCATTATCATCACTATTATTATTAATATTATTATTTAAATTATGTTTATTATTACTATTATTGTTGTTAGTTGTTATGGTAGTAGTAGTAGTAGTAGTGTTAGCATTATGTTTAGCAACATGTTGCTGTTGATGTTTATTAGAACCAGTTGAAATACTGGATGATAAAATAGTGCCGGTAGAAGAAATGTTAGCAATGGAAGAAGTAGAAGCAGAAGTAGCAGAAGAAGAAGAAGAAGAAGAAGAAGAATGTGTGGTAGAAGCAGAAGCAGTGTTTTGAAAAGCAGTGTTGCTATTGTTAGAGGAATTTTTATTGTTGCCACTTTTAGAGCGCTCAGGCGATGCATGTTGAGCAGCAGCAGCTGATGATAATTGATGATGTTGTTGTTGCTGCTGCTGTTGCTGTTGTTGTTGTTGATAATATGATTGTTGAGCTCTTAGCATTTTTTTATTAAGAGGTTTATGGGATGAGGGCGTTGCAATATTTTCAGAATTATGGCTTAAATTAATGTAATTACTATTAGTAGTGCTACCGCTAGAGGAGTTAGTGTTTACGCTGATACTACTTGCTGTTGTTGTAGCTGCTGCTGCTACGATATTAGTATGACTTTGGTTTTTATTATAAGAGTTTTGTTCGTCTTGACTATGATTGTTGGAGTTTTTACTATTACTCCCTAATGTTGAATTCGAACCTAATACGTTGGCATTGTTGCCACTAGGCGAAGTTACTTGGTGACGTGTTAGTGAGGAAGAGGATTGCTCAGCCTCACGATTGCCTTGTAACATCACCACCGGCGACGGAGACGGTGTAATATTGGGAGTTGAATTTGGTGTTGGAGTGCTACGCATAGAAGGTGTTGGTGTACTGGGAGGCGGTAAAGATAGCGGTGAAGCTACGTTAGGTGGCGGGGTTGGCGTTGCCAATTCATTGCGGTAGCTCGATATTGTCGCAGGTGAATTAGTTGCTGATGCTGTCGAAGAGGTTTTCGTTAGCTTTTCCATTGGTGGTGCTGTAGAATTGCTCTCCGCACTATTGCTGTTCGAATTTTTCGTCGACGCACCACGTTTCTTCCCCGACCGCGAAGCGGACTTTTGCGATGTAGTTTGTGGTATGGATTGTTGTGACTGGGATTGAAATTGTAATTGTTGTTGGTGCTGTTGATGATGATGATGATGATGATGCTGTTGCTGCTGCTGCTGCTGTTGCGCTTGCAACACACTACTTTCACCTGAGCGTGATCTGTACATTATTTAATAATTGTGGTCGTTTTTACCATACAAGCAACAGCGCCATTACAAATATTTATTAAATGTTTTTTTGTTTTTCAAAATGTCGTCAAATAATCAATCAAGTTATGGTTTTTTTTTTTTGTTTGTTTTTAAAAATGCATATATTTTTTGCACAACCCAAGAAAATAGAAAACGTAAGAAAAAAGAGAGAAATAAACAAATATTTGTATATAGATCTCTGGATGTCACTTGTTTTTTATATGTAAAATTTATTTTTATTTTTTTTTTTTTTATTTCAGCGATCAATCAGATTAACTTCTTGGTTTTTGGGCTTTTCTCGCGGGTTATGAAAGTGTTATCAATTGAGCGGTTTATTTATTTACAAGTAGCAGTTTATATGAGAGAATCGAGCTTTTTCATGCAGGTAAGTGAGTGAGTGATATTTTCCTTTCTTTTCTTTGTTTTTTTTTTAATGAAAATAATGTCAAGTGCAATTGCGAAACCATCGAATATCTGGTGCAGAATAAATATTTCACTTATTGGGATATTGGGGAAAAGAGAAAAAATAGGCAAAACTAAAAATCATAAAAACACTTAAACGGCTTTCTACTGAGTGAGTATAAATCTCTGCTCCCTAAGGAAGAGCGAGGCAAAATCGCATTGCAAGTTCTCCTTGAACAATATAGGCCTGAACGAGTAACGACAGATATGGCTAAAATCACTATTGCTTGAACTTCCCCTGATTATTAAAGTGAAAACATTTGATAAAGCTGAAAATTTAATAATGACGACAGTTATGTAAACATAACGAATTATTATATGCTTGCTCCTTGGCGTCGAAAAGATCAAGATGCTTACGTGTTCCAAAGTTGCCATATTTTTAATTTTTTGGAATGGAAATATTAAAATAAGATAACAAAATCGATTCTTTTCAATAAAAATCGGGAGTACATTGTTTGACGGTTGTTACACGTTACGTTTATACGAATATAATAGTTCATTTTTTGATTTAATGGAAGCTTTATATAACGGTATATGGGGTGCGTTCAGAGAAAAAGGTGAGTTTTTATTTTTCTCGAAAATCCTTTATTTATTCATCAATATCTATATTGACCCCTTCAAAGTAATCCCTCCCTTAGACATAATAAACTCGTGTCAGAGCGTTTTCCAATCCTCGAAGCATTTCTAACATGCGCTTTTTATTATGGCCTTGCACTCTTTCATTGATGCACTTAATCGTTAAGTCGAACTTCTTTCTCTTATGGTTCTATTCTCTTTTGGAAACAGGGAACAGTCGCAACTGGTAACTGAGGGCTTAACAATGATGTTGTTTTTGTGTCGAAAAATTTCGAACAACCAATGACGTATGAGTTGGCATATCCATGATATTTTATGCCCAAAATATCCGAAAAGATCGCATGAGCCAACTGACATGCCGACATCCTCAGCAATTGCTCCAATTTTCTGCTCAGTTTCAACGTTTTCATCGGTTGTTGGCGCACACCTTGTTTTTGAACATCTCTCGTACATAACATAAGCGCAATGCAGCCACTTTGGTTTTTGGTTTCATTGTTCTTTGACATTTCATTCCGTTTCGCTTCAGTATTATCAAACAAACGTGAAGTCATAAGATTTTATCGGCAAAACGGGACAAAAAGCTTATATTTGTTATAGAATGGGATCTTGATGCTTAAGAATGCGTTATTGAAAAAATGTTGTTCGTGCATGTGGATGTGTCAGCTAAAGCGGCAGTTTATACTGACTTTCTAACCAAACTAAATATTTTTGTGCAAACTTGTAGATCAATTTGGCCTGTGGGCTTTAAATTACATGATTCTTCTTATTTTAAACGCGAGCGACTTTCCGCGATCTCTATGACCGTGGACTTTTTTCCACAACTGACGACAATCAAATGAACGGACACACATGATTAAATCGATTCATAATTATATACTCACCAAGAAGTTATATAATTTCTGAAATATCCGATTCCACTGCTTATTTATTAGAAAAGAAAAAAGAAATCTAGCAATCAGATTGTTCGTTGTTAGGTGGAAAGTCCAGCCAACTTCATGCCGTACGTTAATGTTCAATTCTAACCTAAAAGTTGTAAAATTGATTCCATGTAATTTTTTAGAACACTTTTTTTTATATTAAAAAGTACTTATGCGTCGTAAACCATTCAAAGCAATAGAGAAAACGTAACGTATTGACCTCTTTTTTTTGAAATAAATCTCCAGCTTTTAAATATCTTTATAGATGGGAGCTGCTAAATCTTGCCTGGAAGTACCCGACCGCATGCAGCGAAGTCCTGAAATGCTCATGCACGAGGAACAAGTATCGAAATGTCTCGTTATTCTACAACTCTATATAGACGGGAGCTACTAAATTTTGACTGGATTTCCTCAACCAAGTCCTCATGGGCGACGAATGTGTGCCCAAAACCTCCGTTACTCTACATTTCTGTATAAGCGGAATCTACAAAACTTTGCCTAGAGCGCCTCGACCGCGTGCTCAAGTGCTCATGGATGAAGAGAGTGTGGTGCCAAAATTCTTGTTACTCTTGTCTATTATCGATTACGTTGTGCTCACTTTTAGATGTATTCAGCGTCTTCTAAAGAAAGGACTAGGCGGCTATGTTCGGTCTCCTATATGCACGACACGTTAACGCAACTCATCGTTCTCGCAGAATTATCTATTAACGGCGATCTTTCCCACCATTCCGAAAGTTTCCACAAAATATTACTTCTCTCTTTTCTTTTTCCTTATCTGCAAAACCCTCTCGACGACCAATCTGTTATCATGTTTAAGGAATAAACTTTGGGTGAATGACCAGGGTCTGTCACTAAGAGTGATGTGATATTTGTGACAAAATTGAAGCAACAGTTATTTTACTTTTGAAGTACCTTTGGTGCAATTAACTTCTAAGTATTGTCCTAGCCAAGATCAACATTCAAGAAAAATTGTGCACGGGAATAACGAATATAAGAAAGATTTTTTTTCTTTTAATTAATGGCACTGTGACAGACATCTGTGTATCATAAAAATTATCAGACATGTGTATCTGGCAATGCCTTCATATAAAATTACTAAACTTTGCACCTGACAATTCCTATAGATATAGAAACAATTAAAGAAAATGAAGGTTACTGAATTTACTAAGATAAATTGCTATTATTTTTCGCCTCGGTTGAAAGTCGTTAGTGTTTCAGCTGCGTTTAGTTTTATAAGGCATATTATTATTATTATTATTAATTTCGCCAGAGAAATAAATTCTAAGACTAAACTCTTAAAAGCACTAGCATCTAAGGCTATCGGCTTTTTATTAAAAACTCTACCGCACTTGAGATTCGAACCCACGACCATTGACTTGCTAGTCGGGATTCCTCCCCTTCGGTACTCAGGCGGATTGCTTATAAGGCATAAAAAGTATTTCCTCCAAAGAAGTAGTCGCACTAAATTTTGTTTGCTATTACTAGCGGCAGATGAGACTTGAATCCACGCAAACAACCCAGAAACGATCGACCAATCGAACGAATGTCATGCAAAGGTTAGCCAAAATAGGAAAAACCGCCCCAAAATTCAAGAAGAAACAGTTACATTAAACTTTATCTTCGATTAGTGCTATATATAAATTCGTCTCCGTTCCGTTCGGCATTTATTTATGCACCACGATAAGGCAATTTGTTCGGAATCTCAATCAATTTGCTCATTCATTGAGTTGTCAGCATGAACTTACTAAACGATCTGATAAGAGAATTGCGCATGAAAATGGCCCTGGCGAGGAGACAATCTACGCCCGTTAAAGTAAAAAATCAAGCTCAATTTTGATTAAAGTTATAAATTAAACATTAAGATGTTTATTTTGATTCGTGCTTTCATTTCCCTATATAGGGATTAAATTCCTAATTAATTAATTAATGTGTTAAAAGAAAGTAAAAAAAAAAAAAAAAGAACAAACAAAACAGCAGCAACTATATGTAAATTTTATATATATATAAAATCAATGTAAATGTAAATTTGAGACAATATGTAGAAATTCGTTAACGGATGCGAATAATAATGATATTCGAAAGGTAATGGAATCGACTAAAAGATTACAACAAGACAATACAACGCATGAAATGGTTTTTTTTTTTTTTTTCAACTACTGAGTACGTAATATGATAGTCATGCTTTTTTATATATGTTATTGCAATTGTGTATCCATTCATCTATTTAAACATTTATCAGGATATGTGAAAGAGAGTTAGTACTAACCTGCTTCTTCTAACTGGTGCATTTTCTTGTTCTTGCAATTGATTGATACGCGATGATTGCTTGTCATAAGTTATCTTTAGATTACCACTTTCGGTGGTAGTGGCTGTTAGATTAACACCAGCCGTTACTAGAGATCCCGTTGTTGGTGTAGGCGATTTACCACTTTGATAAATGACACCATGATGAGCAGGCGATTGCATAACATTGCCAGCAGATGATGATGATGATGATGATGTGCTGCTGCTTGCTGTCGTACCGTAAGCGTTTTGCCGTTCTAATTGCGTTGATGTTGTCGTTGTGACCGCTGTTGATGGGTTTAATGAGGTGTTTGATGTTAACGGTAATTGTTGTTGTTGCTGTTGACTAGCTGAGCGTGTTGATTGTGAAGGTGGAGGATGATCTGAATAAGAATATTAAACTCATTATTATTTTTTTTTTACTCGTTAATTACTTTGTTGTGCAATTATTATAATTTGTTTTAATTTACCTGCAATCGTAGATGTTGTATTTGCGGGTATATTAATTCCAGGTACATTCGCATTTGAAAGTGGCACTGACACATATAAACTAGGCGCATTGTTAGACGTATTTGCTGATGCAGATATACTAGTATTTATTGTTGTGCCAGCCGTTGTTGTTGTTATATTACCGCCATTTGCTGCCGCTATGGCTGCTTGTGCGGCCGCATAACGTTCTTCTCGTTCTTTCGCCACAGATGTCGACAACGAACTATTACCATTCGTTTTGTGGGTTGTTGGTGCCGAGCTCGTACTGACCTTGACCTCGTTGCCCGTTTGTTTTGCTGATGATGCATTGTTAGCGTTGCTTGATGTTGTTAATGTTGAGGAATTAGAACTTGTTGATATAATGGCTGCCTCTCTACTACACTGTGAGGTAGACTCTGCTATAGACGCCGTTGTTGTTGTTTGATGTGTGGGAGGACTAAGTTCGGTTTTTTGCTGAAATGAAAATACATTAAATTAAATTAACAATTCGAATAATAAAATATCGTTTTTCAAAGTATACAAGTCGATTTATTATATTTTTTGCAGATCTCTGATCATTTTCTTAAATCTTGAATCAAGCAAAATGCAAATTGATTAACCTAATACTTTTCGCTATGAGAAATTCCAGGAAAACAATATTGCATTTTGGTTGAAACTTTTTGTAGGTTCTTTACAATAACTTGTTTACGAAGATGCAAATCACTCTATGTGCTCGTTTTTATACCCTATGCCACACTTGGGTGTGCGTAATCAGTTTGTGAAGAACACGGAGAAGGACTTGAAGTGCAATCACCTTTTTTTTAATATGACATTCTGAATCGATCCAAGCTTACTTGTCTGTCTGTCCGTCTGTCCGCCTGACGTCTTGCATTGCATCTGCAGATCGCAGTTATTCAAACATTTTGATGAAATTTTAGGAAACTTGCGTGTTTTGGCCCAAGAAGGAAGACATTGTTCGTGTCAGATCACCTTTTCGACATTTTCCCATATAAAGCCTTATTTTGAATTATTATTAGCAATTAACTGGATCCGGCCTCTTTGGATAATTGGAATCTAAATTACGCTGCAAAAATTCAGCCACAGAGAGTATGCTCATCACCCACAAAATGTGTATGACATAAAATTAGAAGTTTGTAATGAAACGATTTGACAAAGTGTGAAAAAATATTTTCTATAATACAATAATAGATGCAATACCGCACTCGTTGGAAAAAAATGGGGGAAAAGAGAGACAGGGAGTTCCTGCGCGGAAAAGGCTGCATGCCTCAACCAGAAAATGATATGCCTTAACCGACTAAGCATTCTATGTAGTTGCAACGAACATATATCAATTGCATAATTAAGAAACACCAAAAGTGCTGTTACGAAAACCTCACCTTTCATAAAGTCCATCTGCACAAAAACTAACCCATTTTCTAAGAAATCAAATTCTAAAGACGATAAAACCGAATACAAATTCATCATCTGAATTATCTGCCGACGCAGCTGGCGACTTGCGGTAGGAGTGATCACAATTCCCAGAACATTTCACAGGTGGAAAGGGTTCGTATGAAAACATCACAATAAGGCATTCGCAGCTTATTTTCAAAAGGGCATATAAGCAGGAATTTTGCGTACAGCAAAGTCAGCTGAATCAAGAGATTTGAATCGGAACAAGGTTAAGTTTCAAGAGAAATCGGATGAATATGCAAAATCATATACGACAGTTAAGGTCACAGTACTTTTATTTGTTTTTATTTTGAAAGTAAAAAATCTTACACCGGCGGCGCCAAGGTAGAAATGCTATCCGCTGTTCTACATAAGTTCTTTAGTGGTTTCGTCGATTCCTTATAAAGCGTCTCCCACCAAGAGCGATATTTTCTAGTATCAAGTATATCTATAAATTTTTTTGGTTTGACTCAGGTGCGAAAAAATTCAATACAATTTACTGTTTCAGCGGCTCACGTTCTGTGAACGTTTAAGAATTTTTTTTTAAATCTTTCTCTGTAAACATCGCCTTGGTCGCTTAACTTAACACACACTTTTTACCCTTGGGGCTAGCGGACACTTGTCAGGCAAGTGCACCCATTGTGGGACAGAGTGATTGAACAGTTGGGCCCATCTTGTGTGATGTGCATCAACGTGTTGAAAGTCATGATGGACGAACAAGATTGAATTGAGAATTTGATTCAGGTCATAACTGCAATGACCAAGCTTAAATTATTTTGGTTCTTTCTTTTCGAACTTTTAAGTAAATAAAATGATTATGTAGTCGGCCCTAGGCACTAAGTACCTTACACGACGGTTATTCAGTTGATGGTTGGGATTCATATGATGACTTTTCAAAACGTTATATGCGAAGTGATTAAAAAAAGTGATCCGATCGGAACCATTTTCGATAACGTTCATGCTTGAGTCAAAATACGTCAGTGGACCAAATTTCATCGAAATATCTCAAAAATTGCGACCTGTAGGTCAGACAAAAGGAGACGAGATGGGCAGAGGGACATAGTGTTTCTGAGTACATGGTGGAGTCGGTCTCTACTTCTTTTGATTGCTGCATACATCCGCACAAACTTAATAGATCCTTGCATCGCAAGGTGTGTAGGGTAAAAATGTCTCACGATTAACGAGGGAGACGCTTCAGTTTGCGACATAAACATTACTAGTTTTGTCTATAAATTTTTTTTTTTCCTTTAAATAATGCAAAGGGAACAGCTGAATTTCTGATAGAATAGATCGCTTTCCTTGCTGAGAGCACTTTAAGAAAGTGAACTTTTTAAAGTCTTGTTTTCAGTGAATCGAAAAGAATTGACAATTTTTATTTAAGCTGGAATTAGCAATACTAGATGTGGATCTGCAGTGACGTTATACCTTAGCACTATAACTTCATATAGCTCTTAGAAATTACTTCATTTATTTCGGCACATATGAAGGCAACTTCAAACACGTTTCATTTTTGCTACACTTATTATGCGAGCTAAAGAATAAATTTTATTTGTTAATAAAAATATATGGGGCTCTACTCTTAATTGCGAATCGAATTGCCTTAGCAAGTATATAGATTTCTAGAGAAAAAAGTTTTGGATGGATGGATTTTTGTAGAGAGACAACAAATTGTATGCAAGCACATATTGAGAAAGTCCATTAAATTTTTTTTTTCATATTTACGAATCGATTATTCGCTACTCTGTATGCATATTAATAGATTTTTCGCACTTTTCAAAAGGTATTCTCTCATACAACACTCAAAATCTATTTCAATCAATGACTTTTATACATACATACATGCATATCAATTTTATGCTTTTCATGCACGAATAGATAACAATCCGTGTCGAACCGAATGCAAAGACTTAAGAAGTCCACAGATATCTGTGATAAAGTTAAAAAAAAAAAAAAAAAAAAGTTTACGTATACAAAATCGCTAATAAAATATATGTAAATATTCTATTTAATTTTCCACATGCGTACGTTGCGTTCTCTCAAATTCCTTCCGGTATAGACAAAAAAAAAAAAAAAACAAAAAAGACATCTATACTCTATATGAGGAATATAATACATTATAATTCATACACAAACATCTGTTTTCTGTAGGAAGAGTTAGTAGAAGAATAAACTAACTAAAATAAACGTCCAGTTTACGCATGCAAAGTGAGAGAGAGAGAGAGAGAGAGGGGGAGATATATAAACGAGATAACAGCGAAAACATATTTAAGAGAAGAGAGCATAATTACATCTCATTTTTAAGAGAATTTCTCTGTATAAGCAAAAAAAAAAACAAAAAGAAACAAAAATAAAGTGCACAGAAGTCGCTCTCTAACTACAAATTGAAAATAAATCACACAAAAGAAAGAAACAATGATAATAATATGTACCTTGTCCGCCTATATACATACATATATACATATATATATATATATATATATATGGCTAAAATAAAGTATTTTGTATTCGCTTAAGCTCATATGGTAAGAAATATGATTGGAAAAAAAAAAACCAAAAGAAGCAAACAAAAAGTCCCAACAACAAAACAACCGGAGCAACTAACTACACACCAATAGCAAGCAAAGCCAGCATAAATGTTGTGCTATAACATCTTAGCAAGTGCTTGTTGTATGCGTGTATATATCCCTGGCATACAGACGAGCCAGCAGCGTTAAAGCGACAGGTTGAATGTACTAAAGAAAAACTAGAAAAGAAATAGTAATAATAATAAATAAATGAAATGAAAGAAATAGCAAATAACATAATGTTTGTTTGTTTGTTTGTGTACATTTATTATGATTGTGTTGATCTAAGTGTACATCTATCAACATCAAATGGATAAAAATATACATATGTAAATACAGTGTTGTTGTTCGTGTTTATTTGCAGGCAAAAATTCTTGTTAATTTTTTTTTGAAATTAAATTCTTTGTCTATGTTTTCTAGTCGTCTTATTGGCTGCTTTTTTATAAATCAAAATTTGCTGAAAAACAAACAAAAATATCGTCACAGCGGTGGCCACATTATAAGCAACAGTGTAGAAAAACGCCGTTTATTTTAAAACTACACTTTCATTTAGATCCATCATCAATTTTGTTGTTATTTTCTTTTTTTTTAGTTTCATAGTGAAGAAGAAGAAGAGAATTAACTGGAAATAAGGAAGTCTTTAGCATATCTAGCGGGTTTCTATAAGAACGACGCACTATTATTACGTGAAGTTGTTGTGTATTTTTGCTGGCCGTTGACGCGCACTGCTGTTGCTGTCGCTATTGCTGTTCTTAGTAGAGTCTTGTAGTAAAACAATTATATTCCACAAATTCAAGAAATTAGCTTTCAAGTCATTTTTAACATCCAGTCAAACAACAAACAAACAAACAAAATATATAAAGCCAACGGATGGCTGCAGTTACGCACGACATAAAAATGTGCAGCGAACCAGACAACAACAACAATAACAACAACAACAAACACAAATAACACCCGCTGAGTTGTATAGTTGAGAAAAAAAAAAAAAAAAAAAAAGAAAAGAAAAGAAACTACAATAACAACAACACCAGCAGCAATAACGAAAAATTCTCTATAGAAAAACGTATATAGCATGCATTTCATAAAAATGGTATTTTTTTTTCAGTTTTATTTTAATGTGAGCGCAATTTTTCCGCTTTTTTGTTCAACAGGATTCACGAGATATATTTTGCGGTTTTAAATTAGACAGCAAACATACCAAAAACAAATTATACAATTTAAACCGAATTTCTCAACATTCAAGCGAGACGAGATGCAAAGGCAAAACGTAACTAACTTCGCCTCCTCAACGACTTTCGCTTAGTTTTACAAAAATAAAAGTAGTACCGTCACTTAAATAACTCTTAGCTAACTAATGGTCGGAGGAAGTGATCACGAGATTTCATCACATTTCGTCCAGAAATCATGGGACTAACAACACTGTTGCCATATCTGTCAAGGTATTTAAAAAATTATACGGATTCACCCAATATAAGTCATTCTACGAAATAATTATATGATATGATGGAGTGGGTGGTGGGTGGTAGGCGGAGGGAACCATTAGACGAACCAAGTTTATTTAGGCTTTTACGCCCAAAATATCTATTTGGGAAACTCCGGCTTATCAGATCCACACGTATGATGAATTTATTTCTTCCCGATCATAAGTATTCAAGATCATCAGCACTATTTTTTTTCATCAACGTTGTAAAGCTATGGGAACCCATTATCATTTAATATCAAGGCTATTATCAGTGCGTGTAGGGGATTGTGTTCAGAGCAGGGAAATCGGGGAATTTTATAATTTATAATTCCTAGTGTACTTAATAATTATGTAATTATGTCTAATTTCTTTTGTACTCTATCTAGTGCTTTTGTTAGTTATTTGTGACGAAAGCGACCTTACAGTGTAATAATAAATCTATTTTAATTTTAATTAATAATGCGATTCAATTGCGATTATTTAATGATTAATTATTGATTAATAATAACAACAAAAATAAAAGTTTTTGTTTCCCTTTTCTTCTACTTTAAGCTTTTAATGAAAGCGGGCGCGTCATCATTCTCAATGGATTTTGATGTGTCTCTAAGGCGCATATAAGACCGATCGTTCCGAAAGTATTGGGAATAATTAGCCAGTGAACTGTGAATGATGTTGGGGGTGGTAAACTATACTTTAGAGGGGACATAGATTTGCCAAAACCCTCACCTCCTTGTGGTGATCCCCGGAAACGGTTCGACCGGCGAAGAAGAGTTTAAGGCTTTGGACTATTATAACTCGACGATGAGTTTTCTGATAATCGGTTTTAGAGGTTCACTGGGATATAGTCTCATATATCTTCTCAAAAAGCTTTTACTATAAAGGAAAGTCTAACCAGACTCAACGGTGGCTGGTTTGCATAAGTACTACGATATAGTAATTACTGAGAGCATGGAAATCTGGCCATGTCAGATGATACGCCCGATGGGCTTAATTGAGTGCCTATGGTTGTAGGCAAACCGTCTGATTAAGGCATCATGCCAGGTGCAGACGTTAAACCCTCAGAGCAATCTGTGAATGATGTTGCTTCCATTCCGATTTTCCACACGATTCCGAGGGCCAAGCTGCATATTATATTAAAGATAATGGAAAATATATCCGTAGGCAAAGGATCTCAAGTACGCGAGAGTGCTTAATAAAACCCAACAGTCTTCAGGTGGTAGTGCCTTAAGACTTTAGTCCTAGAATTCATTTCTCTAATGATAATAATTAAAAATTGAAGAATAATGTAAAGTATTTGCAGTTTTTCGGGCAATAGTTTCGTCGAGGGCACGAATACTGAAATAAGTTTGCACCCTATATCATCAATAAATTAATGACGGATCTAAATAAAAGAAAATTTTTTTTTTTTGAAATTCGAAGAAATTCGACTTGAAGGCTTATTGGAAAAAATTTCTTTTAAAACTATCCATCTGTCAGCAGATAATATCGCCATTGCCTGTTTAAGCTATGCGTATAAGTTGAAGCACTAAAGGGTGACATTTATACTTTCTTGGAGTTTTGAATAGATGGACCATAGCATTAGGAACAAAGCAATAATTTTTAGGCAAAATTTTATTTTTTCCAGTAACATGGTCTTGTTCAAGAGTGATGCGATCAGTGCAGCTCTTGTCTATCATTTTCATGTCTACCTTCGTTCAACAATTCAAAGCAAAGTCGACGGTGGTATCTTCTTTGGAACTATTCTCTTCTCTTCTCTCTCTCTTTTCTAGACGAGAATTTTATTTGGGATTCGATACCGATTCGATTGGATATCGGATGAAAAAAAACTTTTACATTTTGCCTAAATAGTTCTACACAAAGCTTCAAATTATCAACGGGTAGTCAGTCAGTGCGCCACCCACTGCAAATCGACTTTTCTCAAGGAGAAATTTCCATGCAAAATAGTATTCACACTCCCTTGTGACGTCATTAAGGTGCCAACTATATGACGCAATTTCACTTTTCGGTCTTTCAAAACAATGCCTTTCCAACTTCAGGAATTTACCTATGAATCCCGCCAACTTCTTAGATTCGAAGCCCTATGTACTGTTTGGCATTATGATGTATTTACTAAACACATCTGGCGCACATAAAGAGTCGTATTGTCAAAAAAATTAAAATCTACTTAATTTAGCCTTAATTTAAGAAAACTTCTAATTACATCGAATGCCTGTGTGAGGCGGCCATTGATAAAAAATATCTGATGCTTAAAAGTGTCTTGTTAACTGGTGGGGCGAGAGGTATCGCTTGCATTTACCTCATATAAATCGATGGTATTTCATCTGATTAAGTTAAGTTAATTATAGCAGTGTGAAAGGGGTAAACCTCTTTCAAAATATCTGTATTTGTGTACGTACAGGGGATATCTCCTAAATGATAGGTCATACTTACAAAGCCATTAACAAACAAAAATGGACTTTTTTTTTTTTTTTGATTTGTATAATAAAAGTAAATATTTGTATAATTAAAATATTATTAGTCTTATAATTAATTTATAATTATTAACCTTTCATATGTCTGAGGCCCAATTGATTAAACTGTTGAGAAAAATAAACGCATGCATGCTCCACGTTCTGGCGACGTATGACGTATGAGAGATAACATATCCTCAAAGATTATACCCTATAGAATGATTTTCAACATTCTATCATGTTTACCTTATAAGTAATTGACAAAAAACATCAAGAAATTGAAAAAATTAAAGATTCAATCACTGATAATTTTGTGTAGGCGTGGCGGATTTTTTCGTTTTTCGCCGCAAGACAACCCAGAGAATGTGAATGCAAATTTTTATCGTTGCATCCGTTGTGATTGGAGGAAAAAGCTAGGTTTTCATTTTTGAAAGCAGCGCTGACCCCAGAAGAACATATTGCACAGTGGTCGTGTCTTTTGACCGATTTGTCCCAATTTGTTATCAATATCAACCTGGATACAAAGAGCCTATAGCTTCATTTTTGCGACCAGAATAACCACATAACCATAGCCAGACAGACGGACATTTGATATTGATTAAGAATATATGAACTTTATGAGGTCTCTGAGGCTTCTTTCAAGGCGTTGCATATGTTTATAAGAA
This sequence comes from Glossina fuscipes, assembly GCF_014805625.2. Taxonomy (NCBI): domain Eukaryota; kingdom Metazoa; phylum Arthropoda; class Insecta; order Diptera; family Glossinidae; genus Glossina; species Glossina fuscipes. The sequence goes on along the minus strand of NW_023998455.1, from coordinate 1,940,103 downwards.
AGCGGTGCGTATAACAAATAACGCTTGGAGCTGGGGCTATATACAAGTAAAAACATTATAATGGGGCCACGGTCCACGATTAAATACTGTACATCACTTCGTTTAATATATTTATTCGTAGAAGAACTTTTCAAAACAAAGCTTTCTATGAGAAGTGGTGAGAAAAGTGGCTCGATTCAAAACATTTTCAATTGTTTCCACGTTCTTGGGTCAAAACACGCCAGTGTACTAAATTTCGTCAAAGTATCTCAAAAATTGTGGCCTTTAAAGCGAGGAATACAACGAGGTTGGACGGACGGTGGTATGATTTAATATTTAAGCCGATATATATTTACAATGTACGATATACGATACGACATAAGCAAATCTCGATTTTGATCTTTCCTTTGATTGGCACAAGCAAATTACGTGTATAAACTACTAAGGGTCGTCACTAAGTTTTCTTAGACAAATGATACAAATGGTAAAAAAAAATTACTAAACCATTTACATGATAAGTGTAAACAAAAAATGGTAACTAGTTATTGGTAACAACAAACAACCAACAATAAATATTAGTAGTCCGGGTTACATTAAGCAACAATGTAAAAAAGTAGTATTGCGTTTGAGTGAAAATGGTCTTCAAAAAGGTAAGGTTTACCTTATGCGTGCTTGTTGTTGTTTGTGTAGGTCGGTTAAAAAAAAAATAAAAAATAAATAAATAAATAAAAGGAAAGAAAAAAACATCGTTGTAAACAAATTACACAGGATGCGGTGACAGGATCATAATAGCTTTGTCAAATTGTTCTTTGGTCGAGCGGTAATTGTATACAAAGCCATTATTGGCCATATGACGACCAGCTTACTGTTCGCTTGGTTAACTCAGTTGATTGGTGTTAAACAGGGTCGTGTTATATTAATACAAGAAAACGATATCGGGGTAAACAAAGTGAATGACTAATCTATAGACTAATAAATGTTGGGGCTTTGTATTATATCAGTAAAAAAAAAAAAAAAAAAAAAAAAGGGTAAGTGCAACCAAACCAAGCAAACCAATGATTGTAAGGTTTTTAATGTGAAAGTTCCAGTTATGCTAATGCTTTCGCTTTTCTCGTATGGCATTGGGGAGGAGGGAAGTAAATATAAAAGGTTTGGTGATGGCATATATTCGTGGGGGAGATGGCGAAAAAACCAAAATAATGGATGGACTACGCAACAAAGTCGCCAGTTAAGGTCAGAGAAGATGACTCAACCTAGACAAGTTGTTTTTGCGAATATAGATAGATAGAATTAGATGGAGTTAAGATAGATCCGCCTTTTATTGTTATACAGATTGATATCGATTCATTTCTCGTTTTGAAAAATTTCCTTTTAAACTTCTGTCTGTCCGTCTGTCTGTCAATGAACTCTAATTTCAAGCAATAGCCAATACTTCGTCTAAGCATTTTTCTGGTCCATGCAAAGAATGGAGAGGGAAGAGGAATACATTGAATATGCCTGACCTTTTCATACCCTACACTTCTTCTGACGCAAGCACATATTAAGTTCGTGCAGATGTATTCAACACCCAACTTTTGTTATTCTGATCGAATCAGAATCACTTTTTGCATCGACCTAAACTTGTCTGTCCGTCTCTCCGTTTGTTTGTGTTGTGTTTAAGGTAAACTATTTTTATGGCGATATATGCAACACACGGCAGGACTTGAGAGAGATTCTCTTTTTATTATATCGATCGATTTTAAATCACTTTCTGCATCGGTTTAAACTTGTCTGTCCGTCTGTCCACCTTGGTTTCTTGTGTTAATTCTATGTGTCGAAACTTTAGAGATATTTTGCTGAAATACGGTACACAGACACGTGTTGGCCCAAGAAAGAATACACTTTTCTCAGCATTTCTCCGACAATGTCTTACTTTGGAAACTCGAAGTTTCAAGGATGGACCGTGTCGCAGTACTTATTATTGTGTTGTGTAAATCAAAATGAAGAAAATAGGATAACTGTTAAAATGTAAGACCATTTGTCACAGAGGGTATACGCATCTATATAAATTACAACAA